>NC_135309.1:88289839-88388329 GCF_048772815.1 Callospermophilus lateralis | reverse complement strand
GTCAACATTTTCTTACTGCCAATTCTCTTTAACCTAATGTCTAAGTGTGGCATTAATTAAACCTTTGTTATTTATCCAGTCAATCTATGGACTGCTTAAGTTTGAGGCTACCTAATTAGTCAGTTTTCATGGTTGTTCTATGACAAGCATGAAGACCATGGTATTCCATTAAACTTATGACTTGTTACCACCATGTGATTAGAATGATAGTTTATTTTACTAACAAAAAGCAGCAAACCATTTATATAAAACGTTGTCCCAAGAACTTAATTGAAAAGCCAGTAATTTGAAGTAGCACATTTTGTCTTTTACAATGATTTCTCACTAGGACCTGATTTCCACTGAAGTTACATAAAGACATTAGCTAAGTCTTTTGACAGTACAGATATAATTAAACATGTTTTTATATAAGATGTATTTATACAGAAGACCAAGCATAGCATGAGAAAAAAATATTCCTTTTATTTATTTTATATTTGTTCTAAATAGTTATACATGAGAATAGAATGCATTTTGACACATCATACATATATGGAGTATAACTTATCATTCTGCTGATTGTGCATGATGTAGAATCACACTGGTTATGCAATCATATATGTAATAGGGTAATAATGTTTGATTCATTCTACTCTCCTTCCTAACTCAACAGGCCCTCCTTAACCCCACTCTGCCTAATTCAAAGTAACTCTATTCTTCTCCCCCCCCCCTTTATTGTGAATTAACATCCACGTACCAGAGAAACTATTTTGCCTTTGTTTTCTTGGGATTGGCTAATTTTGCTTAGTATGATATTCTCCAACTCCATGCATTTACCTGACATAATTTCATTCTTCTTTAAGACTGAGTAATATGCCAGTGTGTGTGTGTGTGTGTGTGTGTGTGTGTGTGAGTGTGTGTATTTATCTCACATTTTCTTTATCCAGTCATCTGTTGAAGAGCATCTAGGTTTGTTCCATAGTTTAGCTATTGTGAATTGAGTTGCTATAAACATTGATGTGGCTGCGTCACTGTAGTATGATGATTTTAAGTCCCTTGGTTATAAAACAAGGGGTGAGGCAGCTGGTCCCAATAGTGGTTCCATTCTAAGTTTTCTAAGGAATCTCCATACTGCTTTCCATAATGGTTGTACCAATTTGCAGTGTATGAGTGTATCTTTTCCCCTGATTCAAAATTTATTGTTGCTTGTATTTTTGATAATTGTCATTCTGACTGGAATGAGATAAAATCTTAGAGTAGTTTTGATTTGCATTTCTTTAATTGCTAGATATGTTGAAAATTTTTTCATATATTTATTTATTGATTATGTTTCTTCTCATGAAGTGTTTGTTCAGTTCCTTAACCCATTTATTGAGTGGGTTATTTGTTTTTTGGTCAAATTTTTTGAGTTCTTTATGTATCCTGGAGATTAGTGCTCAAAGGTATGTGTGGTAAAGATATTCTCCCTTTCTGTAGGATCTCTCTTCACATTCTTGATTGTTTCCTTTGATGAGAAGAAACTTTTTAATTCAAATCCTTTCCATTTATTGATTCTTGATTTTATTTCTTGTGCTTTAGGAGTCTTCTTAAGGAAGTCAGGGACTAATCCAACATGATGAAAATCTGGGACTACTTTTTCTTTTATTAAGCGCAGGGTCTATGGTCTAATTCCTAGGTCCTTGATCCACTTTGAGTTGAGTTTTGTGCATGGTGAGAAATACAGATTTAATTTCATTTTGCTCCTTATGGATTTCTAATATTCCCAGTACCATTTGTTGAAGAGGCTATTCTTTTCCCCAGTGAATGTTTTTGTCACCTTTGTCTAGTGTGAGATAACTGTTATTTATGTTGGTTTGTCTCTTTGTCTTCTATTTTGTATCATTGGTCTAATTGCCTGCTTTGGTGCCAATATCATGCTGTTTTTGTTACTTTGGTTCTGGAGTATAGTTTAAGGTCTGGTATTGTGATGCCCCTTTTTCCAAAGAATTTCATGATTGCTTTTTCTAGTTCTATGAAGAATGTCATTGGGAGGGTAATAGGAATTGCATTAAGTTTGTATAACACTTTAGGTAATATGGCCATTTTGATGATATTAATTAATTCTGCATATCCAAGGACATGGGAGATTTTTCCATCTTCTAAGGTTTTCTTCAACTTTTTTCTTTGTGATTGGGGTAGTTTTTTTCTAATTTCTCTTTCAGAGGATTCATCACTAAGGTACAGGAATCCATTTGATTTATGGGTATTGATTTTATATCCTGCTATTTTGATGAATTTATTCATTAGTTCTAGAAGGTTTCTGTTGGAATTTTTTTATCTTCTAAATATAGAGTCATGTCATCAGCAAATCCTGATAGATTGAATTCTTCTTTTCTTATTCCCTTAAATATCTTTTGTCTGTTTAATTGCTCTAGCTAGAATTTCAAGGACTATGTTGGACAGAAGTGGTGAAAGAGGGCATCCCTCTTCCTATTCCAGTTTTAAGAGGGAATGCTTTTAATTTTCTCCATTTAGAATGATATTGGCCTTGGGCATAGCATACATAGTTGCATTGTTGGGGTATGTCTTTACTACCCCTAGTTTTTCTAGTGTTTTGAACATAAAAAAGTGCTGTATTTGTCATATGTTTTTTTCTGCATCTGTTGAGATGATCACCTGAATCTTGTCTTTATGTCTGTTGATGTAATGAATTATGTTTGTTGATATCTGTGTATTGAACCAGTCTTGCATCCCTTGAATGAACTGCACTTGATTGTGGTACATTATCTTTTTAATATGTTAAAACCATATTCTTTAGTTACCAATCTAGACTTAAGCTCATTGAGAGCCTTAAAACTTCCTCTGTCATTTTAAGAATGTGCTAATTAAAGAGTAAGAGAGACAATATAGTATTTTTTTTTAAAAAATCACTTAAAATAGGGCAAATTGTTAAAAAATATTCTGAATGTTTTAAATTTACTTTTTGTAAAGTAGAAAACATGACTCAGTTATAAATCAAAGTTGTTCATTTTTACAAATTACTTCCTAGTAGAGGAAATTTACTTAAGACTTGTACCTGTATAAGATGTTTACATGCTACCCATGCTCAGATTTTAAGTTTATAAATCTGGAAGTTCACTGTACTTAACTCTTTTATCTATAATTTGTAGCTTTTAAATTTTATAGTTAATGAATTACCTTTATATTTTTGGGTGGAGCTGTTCAGTCTAGTAATTCAGTCTAGTAATATCACCAACACCCTTAGTGAGATTTTTGGCTACTGTTAAAAAAAATAAAAAAAACCCCAAAACAACAATAATGAAAACAAAACCATGTACCCTCCTTTCAAAAGACAGACAGTAAGTAGCACCTGTATATATTTGATTCCTTTATTTATGGGCATAGCCTGCATAGTGGAGACATATCAGCCTATTTTTGAATTCATTTTCACTATTCATATGTACTCTGATTGATGATATTCTTTTTATGATTTATTTGTGAAAACAAAATAACTTGAAGGTTTATAGTGGAAATAGGCTAAAAAAACTTCTCTCAGCAGCACTACTGATGCTTTGGGATGAAATTACTTATTGTGGGGGGGCTCTGTTTTGTGCATTGTAGGGTGTTTGGCTGTAACCTTGGCCCCTACTCAATAGATTCCAGCAGCACCCTCCCATTTGTAGCAATGAAAAAATATCTGTAGACATCACAAATATTCACTAGGGAGCAAAATCTCTCCTGATTGAGATGTATTACCTTAAAGATATCATGCATTGGGTTGAACGCTATTTTATGAAATTTGTCTTCTCTATTCTTTTTGTGCTTTACTCTCTTTATGTGTGTTTTTATGGGTTTTGTTTTCTGTGTTAATTTATTGTTCCTCTGATTTGGAAGAACTTAATAAATGCAAAACACTTACATATGTTAAAAATAAAGACACACAGGCTGGGGCTGTGACTCAGTGGTAGAGCACTCACCTAGCATGCATGAGGCACTGGGTTCAATACTCAGTAGCACATAAAACTAAAATAAAGGTATTGTGTTCACCTACAAATATATATATATTTACATATTTATGTATATATAAATATATATATATATTTATATATATATATATATATATAATAAAGACACATAGGATAGCTATGAGGGTTAACTTTTGGATTGTCCTATCAAGTGGAAAATGGAACAATTATTTAAGGGAGACAAAGCTTTATCTTGTAATAAAGTAAAAGCAAGATCTTTACAATGAAAACCACAGAACCCTAAAAAAAGAAATCAAAGAAGGCCTTAGAAGATGGAAAGATATACCTTGCTCTTGGATAGGCAGAATTAATATTATCAAAATGACCATACTATCAAAAGCACTGTATAGGTTTAATGCAATTCAGATCAAAATCCCAATGGCATTCCTCATAGAAATAGAAAAAGCAATCATGAAATTAATCTGAAAAAATAAGAAACCCAGAATACTTAAAGCAATCCTTAGCAGGAAGAATGAAGCAGGTGGCATCACTATACCAGAACTTAAACTATATTACAGAGCAATAGTAACAAAAACAGCATAGTATTGGCACTAATACAGACTGGTAGACCAATGGTACAGAATAGAGGACACAGATACTAACCCAAAAATTCCAATTATCTTATATTAGACAAAAGCACCAAAAAACATGCATTGGAGAACAAATAGCCTCTTCAACAAATGGTGCTGGGAAAACTGGAAATCCATGTAACAAAATTAAACTTAACCCTTAACTCTCATCATGCACAAAACTCAATTCAAAATGAATCAAGGACTTAGGAATACAACCAGAGACCCTGCATCTAATAGAAGAAAAAGCAGGCCTTAATCGCCATCATGTGGGATTAAGCCCCAGCTTCCTTAATAGGACTCCTATAGCACAAGAATTAAAACCAAGAATCAATAAATGTGATGGACCCAAACTAAAAATTTCTTCTCAGCAAAAGAAACAATCTGTGAGGTGAATAGAGAGCCTACATCTTGGGAGCAAATCTTTACCCCTCACACATCAGATAGAGCACTAATCTCTGGGGTATATAAAGAACTGAAAAAGCTAAACACCAAAAAAACAAATAACCCAATCAATAAATGGTCCAAGGACATGAACAGACACTTCTCAGAAGAGGATATTCAATCAATCGACAAATATATGAAAAAATGTTCATCATCTCTAGCAATTAGATAAATACAAATCAAAACTACTCTAAGATACCATCTCACTCCAGTCAGAATGGCATTAAGTGTTGGTGAGGATGTGGGGAAAACTCATATATTGCTGGTAGGACGGCAAATTGGTGCAGTTAATATGGAAAGCAGTATGGAGATTCCTTGGAAATCTGGGAATGGAACCACCATTTGACCCAGCTCTCCTTCTCCTTGGACTATACCCAAAGGACTTAAAAACAGCATTCTACAGGTACACAGCCTCATCAATATTTATAGCAGCACAATTCACAATAGCTAAACTATAAAGCCAACCTAGATGCCTTTAAGTGGATGAATGGATAAAAAAAAAATGTGGTATATATACACAATGGAATATTACTCAGCAATAAAGGAGAATAAAATCATAGCATTTGCAGGTAAATGGATGGCGTTGGGAAAGACAATGCTAAGTGAAGTTAGCCAATCCCAAAAATCAAATGCCAAAAGTTTTTTCTGATATAAGGAGACTGACTCATAGTGGGGTAGGGAGGGAGGAATAGATGAATTCTAGATAGGGAAGAGGGGTGGGAGGGAAAGGGAGTGGTGGGCAGGGGATTATCAAGGATGGTGGAATGTGATAAACATCATTATCCAAAGTACATGTATGAAGACATGAATTGATGTGAACATATTTTATATACAAACAGAGGTATGAAAAAATGTTCTATATGTGTAATAAGAATTGTGATGCATTCCACTGTCATGTATTTAAAAAATAAAACCAATTAAAAAAAAGTAAGAACAAATTTTCCATCTGGGATATATTTTTTTCCCAGAAACATGAAAAATGCAAATTTTAATAATAAAATTATATGGCTTACTTATATTACATGGCACTTTTCTCTAGTGATGCTGTCTTAAACTTGAGAGTACATGGATGATATGCTGATTTGCAACTGAATTCAGATATTCCTGCGAAGTGTTAATGTTTTAGTCAGCTTTTTTTTAAATCTCTGTGACCAAAAGACCTCACAAGAACAATTAGAGGAGGAAAAGTTTATTTTGGTTCTTGGTTTCTGAGGTCTTGTCCATAGACAGCCAACTCCATAACTCTGGGCCCCCTGTGAGGCAGAACATCATAGCAGAAGGGTATGGTGGAGGAAACCAATTCAGGACACCATGAAGCAGAGAGAGAGTTTTGCTCACTTGGGACAAAAATGTAGACTCCCAGGGCATGTTCCCAATTACCTACTTCCTCCAGCCACAACCTCCCTGCCTACAGTTACTGCTTAGTTAATCTATATCAATAAAGGATTAGGTTACATTTTACCTCTGACCATTGTATCACATATATGCTTTTCGGGGACTTCACATGTTCAAACCCTAACAGTTAAGTGTAGTCAATTAATTTTCTGTCATTCCGATGATTTGGTGAGCACTATATAGCTGATTAAGCTCAAGTAACGATTATGCTTTCTGAGAACTTCGAGTGTAGATTTTTCTCCACTACCAAGGAAGAACTCATAAGTTTAGAAACTATAGAAACAGGATCAGCAAGTAAAATCATACCCAAACCCATCATAAAAAATGGCTGAAAGTCAAATGTGACACAAAAATTTAAGTGCATCCAGAGGAAAAGACATATTATATCCTAGCAGGATTATAATGAAAAAAAAATGACAGCTGACTTCTTGTCAGGAGCAATGGAGGCCAGAACAAATGTAACATCACCTTCAAAGCACACATACAAAAAGGTAAATATATGGGTGAATACAAAAGATTCTCAGTATTCAGCTGATAATATCTTGGCTAAAATCTTATTCTCAACTATTGTGAGCCACAATACTGAATTTTGATATATCACTCACAAAGAATGATGATTAATTTCAGTATATTTAAGTGAATCATTGTTTTTCTTGGAAGTCTTCCAAAAAGTAAAAATAAAGTTTCAAACTTGTTACACTAGTGACAATTATAGTAGTTTTTTTTTTATTCTGATGGTAAATATTTGTGGTGGTACATTATTATGATGATTATGTATAAAAATGTAACTTGTTTATAAAATAGTGGTGTTCCTTAGTGAATTGAATAGCTATCCTGTAATTGAATAAATAGGTACTTTGTCCCTCATTGAGTTTATTGACTCTAACAGACAGAAATTCTATAAAAGATGAAGTAGACTGCAGAAGGGTTACACAATTAAGAGGACTAGAAGCTTAAAATCTATAAGTACAAAGCTGCTGTAGTTATAATTTGAACTTTGCTAAAAACCATACTTTTTTGAGAGAGAGAGAGAGAGAGAGAGAGAGAGAGAGAGAGAGAGAGAGAGAGAATTCTAATATTTATTTTTTAGTTTTTGGTGGACACAACATCTTTGTTTGTATGTGGTGCTGAGGATCGAACCAGGGCCGCACACATGCCAGGTGAGTGCACTACCGCTTGAGCCACATCTCCAGCCCCCCCCCCCCAAAAAAAACATACTTTTTTAATATTTGAAAAAGATTACTCTCTCTGTGAAGGTAAACAAATTAGTGCATTTTAAATTTTTAATAAAAATAAGCCTCTAGTTACACATTAATGCATGAGTGCTTTTGTCGAATGGTGAATGATTTTGCATTTACTTATTAATTAAAACCTTACAATATTGTTCTTTTCCCACAATGAATTTAACAATATGTAATGATTAAGTTTTAAATGATTGGGTTAAATTTTAAAATTCTTCTGAAATTATAAAATGAAATACAAATACAGAAAACCAGGTAAATATAATGAGCAGCTTAGTGAACTATTAAAACAACTTAGTAACTACATCCATGTTGAGAAATTGAATCTTTTTTAGTCAGTTCATAAGCCCATCATATGCCTCATCACATTCACACCTGCGTTTTCCCCATCAAAATTAACCTTTATCCTGACTCTTGATGGTATTTAATGCCTTGTGTTTATCTATAGTTTTATCATCAGTGGGTATGTTTTGGATGCTCTATCTTAATCTTATTTTTTTTAAAAAACCCCAATATATACTTTAATTCTCATAATCAAAAGGGCCTCCCTCCAACCACACTCTTTTTCTTTTAATTCATCTTTTAAAATCCTAGTCTATTTAATCTGTACAGTTTCATACAACCTGTATTTTGTTCATTGCATATTTGAGGTACAGTTCAACTTGTTTTTCTGGCCATTTTGTTTCTTTGTCCTATTTACAAATGGTAATTGGATCCACAAGTTTGGTCAAACTCAGTTCCAAACCTTTTGGGAAGACTGCAGGTGGTGAGGTATTTGTTCATCAGGAGGCACATGTTTAGGCGTTTTGTGTGTCTGCAGTAGTTATTAATGCTTAAAGCCCACATTCAATAATTTATTGTTGTGAAATGGTCATAGTGCAATTTTATCACTTACTTTAAGTCTAATATTTGGAGTGCCTTAATAAAAAGCTGTTTCTCTTCTTCCACAGCATAGTTCATAAAGGAAAGGCAGGATAAATTTTTTTCTTTTCCTTTATTTTCCAGGGTTTGGATACTAATTTTGAAGATGATAAGCTAGTTTCTTATTGTTGTCTGAAAGTGAGTGATGCATTTTTTAAAAAGTAAAATTATCAATTTAAACATATTTTAAGAGTTTTAACCAACTGTAATGTTTAACCTCAGTGAAGCTTAAATTTTGGACTGTGGGAGTCTTTTCAAGTTGGCTGTTGAGTTCTTTGAACATATTTTTGTTAGTTTCCTTGCAATCTAGTATGACAAAATGTTCCAGATTTAGCTTAAACACTCCCTGCCTCAGACCTGGAAAAATCATAGTTTAAGGTCATATTTTATACACTAGGAATACTCACTTCTACTATTAAGATAGTTATATTATATCTACACTGTCAGAGCGTATAGTAAAACTTATTATAGTCCCTTCCTCTTAATCCCCATTTAGTGTTAGTTCTACAGCTAATCATGAGAATCTGTTTTGAAAACTCTAGTTATTTTGGTTGATTGAATTTCAGTCTGCAATGAACTCTTCAGGAAAATTTTGTGGAACCAATATTCCCTGAGTCTTTGCATGTTGATATAACTTTGTGCTCTTTAAATTGAAAGTCATTTTTTTTCTGAATATAGTTATTTACATATTCTTTCCATATCTATCTTATATATGTTACTCTATTTTCTTAAGGCATAAAACATTGATGTTGAGTCTGATGGGTATCTAATTTTCTTTCTGTTAGAAGTGACTTTCCCTTTTTGCCTGTATTTATAACAGACTTTTTTCTTTTACTTTTTTATTGATTGTTCTGGGTTTATCATGTTCAGAATATACTTATTCAGTATTTAGTTTTAAGCTCTTTTACAGTACTTTTATTTCAGGAAAGTTCTCAGTTATAGTTTTTAGAATGTATTCTGTTTTGTTGCTTTAGTTTTCCTCTTCAAAGATTCCTATTATTTATATAAAAATTGCTTTAGTCTGTCCTCAATATTAGTCATTTTCCTTTATGTCCTTCTTTAGTACTTGTTTAAATTTTTTCTGCTTTTTAACTTTCATTTAAGACATCATATGCCACATTATTTGTTTTTATCTTCCTTCTAGTTAAATCTTCATTTCTGAAATGATTATTCTTTGATATTTAAATCTTCCCTGAGTTTTGTCAACTCATAGTGTATTTCTAATTCTAGTTTATGTTGCTTTTTTTTATATGTATCTTTCATTCTTTTGTTTGGTATCTTTTAGCTTGTCTTGAAATAACAGGTCAGTTACAATTTTGATTTGTGGACATTTCTTTCTGGCACATTTTCCTCTGAGGATGTTATTCTGATCTTTATTCCACTTTTCAAAATAACTTTTTTATAGGATTCGACTTTGATCCTTTCTATTGCTCGTATTTATGAAAAATTGACTTCCATAAACTTTAGAAAGAGGTATGGTTCAGGACACCTTTTATAGGTCATTGAACACCCGGTTCCCTATGTATCCTGGTTTAAAATATGGTGGTTTGGTGCTCAACAATTTCCTGGTTCTTTTCTCCCTCCCTGCTTATCTAGATCTTCTCTTTCATTTGTCTCTGTTTGATCTCCAGCCCATTGCTGAGTCCATTCCCAGGTGTTCTCCTCAGTGCTGATACTCCCTGTGGGAGGCTCTGACTGGGTACTTACTGTTCCTGTCATTTCTGAGCTGCTCTTCGGATCTTGCGTGTCCCTAACTAACTTACTGTCAGTTACTGTTCCTACATCAGCCACTGTAACTTCCCGCAAGTGCCTGGCAGACATTTCAGTGTTATTCTGACTCAGATCATCCCTAAGACGTCTGTCTCACTGCATTTCTTCCTTCACAATTACTGATACCATGTAGGATGGCTGTTAGTGGTTTATTTCTATTTGCTTGCATTTGGAGAGGGGATTAGGATATTTCGTTACCAAGTATAAATTTGTTCACAGGTTTGGGCTTTGCTATCTTGTTGATCTGTTTTTATGATATTTTCCAGAGATTATCCAGAGACTTATAAATTATACTATTGCTATCTCCAATAGCTTTAAAGTTAAAATATTTTTACTTTTTATGAGGCTTGAAATGATGATATTTTTCCAGTTGCATGTAGTAAAAGCTTCTCTTTATATATTTAAATTTTTGAGGGCTTCTAGATACTGATTTCTGTAGGCCAGCATACTCAGGGCTCTAGTGGGAAATAGGATTGTTTGAGCATTTCCATGGGGCTTTTCTTCCTCTCAGGGTTGTATTTGGAATTGGGTGTGTGGAACATGCTCATGTGTATAGAGTGGGAACAGTCTTCCCTTCAGTAGTCCAAGAAGTTTACAGGCCACATTGAGTTTTGGTGCTTTCTAATTTTATGTTCCCTGTGATACCATATGCTATTCTTATGTTGTGTGGTTCAATCAAAAATTAAAAAAAAGTAGGTAGTTTTTATCAGATGTAAGTGTACAGTGTCTATAATAATCTCTTGGATTTGTAAAAAAAACTTTAGGTTTTCATACTATCTTTGCATTTGTGCTCCTGGGGAACCTCATCACCTAGCTGTGAAGAAGTTGATGCCAGCACTATTCACATTTCCATTCTCTTAAGAGTTGGAGAAACTAACCCTTGGGGACTTAAGTTAGTTGTTTAAAGTTACGCATCTGGCAAGTAGCAGGAATATACCTAGAATCAGGGTTTCTTGACTCTCTAACAAGCAGTTTATCCACATGGAGCTGGGAACCTCTTCCATTATAACAGAAACATGTTTTCAACATGACATCTGAATGCATTTGTCATAAAAAAATCTCATCCATATACTCCATATGTTTAGTAAACCCCAAACCATATAACAGTAAAGAGATTAAATTTGTCAATATAATTTCACATCTCATTACCTGATTTTTTTTCCCATTTAAAAGCCATTCTCTTAGCTACTTTTTAAATTCAGTTTAATTCTGGAAAATGATTTATAGAGCAGTACTTTGCAAACAACAATAGAAAAGCAATCATCTAAACTCTTATTTCCTTTCCTCATTGACTAAGGCAGAAGTACTTGCATGAGTGTCTGTGTTTGGGGGCATACTTTAATTTGCACTGAGCTGAAATTTCTGGTTTCTGTTCATGGTTGATTTGGTTAAGAGGAGGATCTTGTCTAGGTTAAATACATTGATTGTTATGATCAAAAGCTTTATTTTTTTTCTCATTAAAGCTTATTTTAATAGCTCTCAAAATTCGGGAACAGATTTTCTCGTCAAGTAGTTTCCATTAAAACTGCTGATTTAAAAAAAAAAACTGCTAACAATACTGCTGCACAAAGACATATTAAATACACACATTCCGGTTCACACACATACACATCAAAAATGGTTCACAAAACAGTCTCTTTTCTTTATGGAAGTTTTAGAATGCATTGTTATCATTTGTATCAATCTCTTACTATTAAACTTATATGGGACACACAATTCTAAGACTGCTCCTCTGCCACTGATTAAGACTTGAGCAGTAGGTATTAGGGATAATATGAATTCAGTCTTTTATACTTTTTGTGCAGACATGGTTATCTTGCCAACTCCATTAGACTTCTTGTCCATGAATTTGATGACACAGAGACCAACTGTCTGTCTTATATCACGAATAGCAAAACCACTCAGAGCAAGATGGTTAGAAAGATCTCAACACACAGGGGCTTGCCAGGAACCATATGAACCATAGCAGTGATGCCAGACACTGGGATCTTTTGACTCAATGATGATGGAAATGAAATTGAGTTAGGTCCGCAAACCTGCAGGCAAAGCTTTTATTGGAGCTGCTGTTTTGGAAAGGAGATACAACTCTGAGAAGAAGACATCAAGCTAACTCCCTGAGCAAAGAAGAGAGCTCATTCTTTTGCTTAATTATATGGGTGGGAATGTCAATTGGCATTAAGCATGCTCAACTCAAGCATTTTACCTGGTACTATTGATAAGTTACTGCATGTATTCTAAAGAAAACAGGGCACTCTAACATCAATGATATAGAGTTGATACTAGTTGAGGGTGGCACACACTAAGCCTCCCCCAGTCTGCTGTCAGTCCATGATGCAAGGCTAAGAAGTACAAATGCTCTTTGTCCCTGTGATGGTATCTGTCTCAGCAGCATCACCAAGTTTCAGGAATTTACAGTGATCTTCTAGTTTCTTACTAGAACAACAGTCAATCTTTTCTTTCTGCTCACCAACTTGTAAGTAATGTGAGCTGTGTAATAATACAAGACAGAGGAATAGCCAGCACTGATTTGGCCTGGCTGGTTCAAGGGAAGCCAGATGCTTCCATTGGTGTATTACTTTTGTTGCCACCAGCAACCCTGCCACAATGAACATCTTAGACAGACACATTCTGCATATTGAAGGCCACATTGTCTCCAGGAAGAGTTTCACTATAGAGTTCCATGGTGCATTTGATTAGACTACTTCATTTATGAGTTGACTGGAACAAAAGTGTCCACAATTTTAGGTTTGAGAATACTGTTATCTACTTAGTCCACAGAAGCAGTACTAATATCACCAATTTTGTAGACTCCCTGGAGGGGCAAATGCAAGGGATTGCTGGTGGTAGGATGCAATCCAAAGCTCTAAGCAGTGTGTTTCCACAGTATTGCCATATTTAATGATGACTTTGTATTCCTTGAACCAAGACATCTTAGGTTCCAGCATGTGTCCCTATTCCAACTAGAAATTGGTACAGGTGCCACTATGTCAGGGTCGTGAACAATTTTCTCAATGTAGGTGGTAACTTCCTTAACAATTTCTTTTTTTGTTAATGATGTCTCTTTTGGCTATTGGTTGGCTTGATGAAATCATTCTGTTAATGTCAACTAGTAGTTGTTTCACATCTAGTCTATAAGACAGAAGCATCTGCTTAAGTGTCTGCCTATTCTTGGAGATATTATTTCAAATTCACCAGTAACAGCAGTAACAATCAGGATAGCACAGCCATGCTTTGATAAAGTCTCTCTGTCCTGGGGCATCAATGATAGATAGTCACATAACACTTGCTGGTTTCAAATAACCTTAGAGTTAGTAACATCACACTGATGCTCAGTTTTCAATTTATTAACACTTAAGCGTATTTGAAGGATCAATTTCCCATCCTAGCAGTTTCCATTTCAAATTTTCTGATGGTTATTTTATTGATTCTGCCTCATTTGTAGATCAGATGGCCAGTAGTGTTGGATTTGCTTACATCTGTGTTTCCAATAATGACAATATGATTTGAGCTCTTTCCTTTCTAATTTTGATTTTGATTTAGGAGATATTTTCATGAAACTTGTGTTCTTGAGGCAGGTCCTTTGCAAACACAAAAAACATCGACATATCTGCAATTTTATGATGAAGAGATCATTCAATAATCAGGCTCCTGTCCTTAAGGACATTTCTTTGCTTTACAGTTTGATTTTATTTGAAGATCCTACAAGTTCATAGATTCACAGTGTCATGAACCTAGGTCACTGAATCAAACTCCTACTCTTGCCTACCACATAGTTGGAGCTCCAAAGGTGATGACTGTCTCACATACTGAACCATTCTCTCCATCACAGGCTTTCTTCTCTTCTCCTTTCCTTACTTATGCCCAGCCTTAATAGATTCCTGGCCTTTATGACTTGGCTTCACTTGCATATTCTTCCAATTTTGTTTTTACCATTCAGGCTCACCTATGTTTTAGTTAGGCCAAGATACTTTCAAATTTAAGAAAAAAGTCATATTTTCTTGCCTTAAGACCTTGGTATGTCATATTTCTTCAATCTCAAAATTCATCCTCCATCACTTATGTGAATTTCAGTGATCTGCTTTGACTTTATTTCTCCTAGACAGCTTTACTTCAGCTTCCCAAGTCCAGTTTAGGAGTACTTCCCAATTGCTACCATAGGAACAAAGCATCCCATATCATACCACCAGTTATGTGACATTGTAATGATGTTACTATTTGTCACTGTCTCCTTTACAGGAAAGACTCCAAGAAGAGAATAACCATGTTTGTTTCATTAGCTGTTAAGTAGTTGGTATCTACCTAGCATAGTGTGTGGTTTGAAGAAAAATCACCAGTAAATACTTACTAAATGAATGATTGAATTTTTAGTCAAATTTTTATTACCTTATGCCTATATATATATACACACATGAATGTCTCTAAGTATTTTTCATACTCCTTACCTTACTACATATTAACTTTACTTTTTCATCAAATGAATGCTTTTCTTTTCATCTTTTGAGGTTCTGTACTAATAACAATGGGGACCTTTATAATTTAACATTTTAATTCCTTGTAAACATTGTTGTTCGTCAAGTCATTGATGAGATTATTTAAAACTATGGGTATTAATTATTATTTCATTGTAAGCATATTAATTTTCACATGTGGAAGGAGTTTGGTGATTTAATTTTGGGAGAAAAAAATCTATGCTATTCTAAAAATGGTATGTTCACTCAACATTTCCTGTCAAGTGCATTTAATCCCCACGTTGTAGTTTTATCAATTAGCACAACAAAGATCTGAGATGGATTTCTGTGAAAGCCATTGTTAAACATCACAGGTACTTCTTTCTGCTTTTTATTGTCCTATAATGATTTAAAGACATATAAAATTAATATAAAACTCAAAGTTCTCTGGATGTTCTCCATCATTTGGATCTTGGAGTCTTGAAAGCGGTTAGCCTAAGAGCTTGTAAAGACTTGTACATACTAAGAGGAGCTCTGACACTCTGTGACTCTATGAACGTTTAGGATCTGCCAAAAAGAGCTGATAAACACTGCAGATTGATTGATAGTATTATTTGGAGTATTGTTTGGAATATTTTGTTCATACTTCTTTGTTCAGATAACTTTGGATATCAATGACAAAAAGGAAAACTATTTGGGAGACATTGAGTCTTACTGCACACATTTCTTTATGCTGTCTAGATGTGTGGAGGGATTCACGAGGGGAAAGCAGAGACGAATGATTTTCTGAGGAGAATTTGCCCTTTATTTTTTTAATCTTTTGTGGAATAAATGTGCTGTTATACTCAGTCACCAGAAATCTATTCTGTTTGCTCACTTACCTCTATCTGAAAATGAAGTTATGACTAAAATACTGTCATAGGCATTCTCCTTGATGTTAGCAGATTGAATTTAATTTGCAGATTATTTTTGAAAATCCAATAGTGTCCCTTTATATTAATTTCACGGATGAAAACTGGAATAAGTTATAAATTAGATTTCTTTGACTTATAAACTTCTAATAGAATGTTTTATGCTTTTTATGAAGAGCTTTGTTTAGTATGCTGTCTTATTTACTCCAAACATATTGTTTTATTTTCAATATTTTGTTACTACTAATGTAGAATCACATATTAATACGAGTAAGTAGTTTTAGATGATTTAACTTCTGATTTTATTTCTGCTTTTTGTTTATAATATTAACAAACATTATTGAAGCATTTGTGTAAATTTTATTCCTTTTATTTGTACTTTTCGTTATATGTGAAATTTGTTGAAATAGAAAAGCAGTGTTGTTTTCTTTTCCTTTCCCTTAGTATCCATGAGGGGTGGGTTCCAGGACCCCTGCAGATACTAAAATCTTCAGATGCACAAATATGTCATGTAAAATGGTGTATGTAGTGTTTACATATAACAAATGTATATCTTCTCAAATATTTTAAATCATCTCTAGATTATTTATGATACCTAATATAATGTTAATGGCATGTAAATATTTGTTAAGCTGTAGTGTTTAGGAAATAATCACAAAAAGTTTATTCACATTCAGTAGAGACACAATTATTTTGAGGGCTGGATATTTTCTCTCTGTTGTTGGTTGCACTTGTGGGTGTGACGCTCACAGATATGGGGGACTCATATAGCAAGTTATTTCTGTATTAGGGCAGCCATTTTTTTGGTCTTTTACCCCTCTATTTTTTTTCCAGTTGCTGACTAATAATTAGATTTTTTACTTATAAAATATACCATATTATTTAATTATCACTGACTTTTAAGATTTGAACCAACATATAAGTACATTATTTTTATAGAAACAATTGCTGTATTCAGAAAAGCAAATCCTTCATGATCACTCATATGTGAAAGCTAAAAATCATGACAGAAATCTTACTCCTATACCTAAACCTCATGTAATATGAACTGTATCTAACTACATATATTTTCATGTGTATTTTGGCTTACATGTTTGAGTTTCATCTGCATAGAAATTTATGCATTCATATATGGGAAATGGTAATTCATTACAACCAAACCCTGCTCTTGAAATATAAGTATTTCTTCCACCAATAACACACCATTTCACATTTCAAAAAATAATCTTTCCTTTATGTATTTGGACATATTTCATATTTGCATTCTCATGAATATTTATGTTTATAATATATATATATATATATATATATATGTGTGTGTGTGTGTGTGTGTGTGTGTGTGTGTATTTGTTCCCTAATCCTACCCCTTGCCCAGGCTGAAATGGAATACTCCTGGAACATAACTGCTATACCTATATTTCATGTAGTATAAAACTGTATGTAATTTTATGTATTTATGTGTATTTTGACTTACATATTGAGTTTTAACTGGATGGCAATTCATATATATGCATTGGTAACTCATCAGAACCCATCCCTGCTATTGAAATGAATGTATTCATGCTACCAACACCATACCCTTATACATGTACAAAAAACCAAATTTCCTATGGTTTTGTACATATTGTCACACATGATTTCTCATGAATATTCATGATTCCTGCTGTAGGTCTTCTTTCCATAACATTAATCCTAGCCCAACAGAAAATAGAAAAATCCCAGGGACATAACTCGTATACCTAAACTTCATGGAGTATAAAACTGTATATGTAGGGCTGAAGTGTGAAAGTATGCACAAAAATGTACAGGGAACTTCATGTTTTGAAATGTGGAAGGGTGTGGTATTGCAGGATTAATTATACATATTTCAATAGTAAGGATGGGTTCTGAATGAGTTACCAATGTAAATATATGAACCCATTACTTAACATCCAGATAACACTCAAATAATTAAGTCAAAATAAGCATGAAATACAAAGCTTTACATAAATCTTTATAGTACTTGAAGTTTAGGTATAGGGGTTAGGTTCCTGGGGAGTATTGGAGTATTCCATTTCAGATTAGGGTAAAGAAACACATATGTGTGTGTGTGTTGGAATACATATAATTCAATAGCAGAGATGGCTTTGATGAGTTACCCATACATAAATATAAATGTATTAATTACTATCCAGATAAAACTCAAATAGGTAAAAAAATGCATGAAAATGCATACACTTTTATATAAAGTTTTATACTACATGAAGCTCAAGTATAGGAGTTATATTCCTGGGAATATTTCTTTTCAGGTCTGCCTAGGATTAGGGTTCAGGAAAGAACATATATATCAGGAATACTGAATATTTATGAGAATACAAGTGTGAAAATATGTACAATCACATATGAGAAAGTTCATACTTTGAAATGTGGAGTGCTGTGGTGCTTAAGGCATATTCATAAATTCCTGTAGAAGGTATGGGTTTCCAATGAGTTAGCAATGTATATATATGAATGATTTAACTACTATAATGATAAAACTCACATATGTGTATCAAAATACACATGAAAATACATATAATTACATACAGTTTTATACTACATCAAGTTTAGGCATAGGAGTGAAGTTCTTGAGACTATTACATTTCTGGTTGGGATTGGTTTAAGGTCAGGGAATGAGCATATATATCAGGATTCATGAATATTCAAGAGAACACATGTGTGAAAATATGTACAAAAACATAGAAAAGTTCATTTTTGAAATGTGGAAGGGTTGTGTTGGTGGCATGAGAACCTCTATTTTAACAGCAGGGATGGAGTCTGATGTGTTACCAATGCATATATATGAATGTATTAATTACTCTCTAGATAAATTTCAAATACAGAAGTAAAAATATGCATAAAAATCCATACAACTATATACAGTTTTAAACTACATATAGTTTAGGTATAGGAGTAAAGTTCCTGAGAGTATTTCATTTCAGGTTGGGCTAGGGTTAGGGTTAGGGAACAAACATATATATCAGGAATCATAAATATTCAAGAGAAATCGTGTCTGAAAATATGTAGAAAAACATAGAAAAAAATCTTATTTTGAAATGTGGAATGGTGTGGTGTTGGTGACATAATAGATGGAATGGGATCTGAATAGTTACCAGTAGAAAAATATGAATGTATTGATTACTATTCAGATGAAACTCCAATATGCAAGTCAAAATATGCCTGAAAATACATACAAATACATATAATATTATGCTACATGATAATTAGGTATAGGAGTTACGTTCTAGGTAGTTTCCATTCCAGGTGGGTTAGGGTTAGGATTATAGAACAAACATATATATCAGGAGTCATGAATATTCATGAAAAATCACATGTGAAAATATGTACAAAAATATATCAGAAAACACAATTTTTGAAATATGGAAGAATGGGGTGTGGTGGCATAAATACATACGTTTCTTTCTTTCCTTTTTTGTTTTTTTTTTTTTGGTAAGGGCTCCCTATAGGGCTTCCTATAAATACATACATTTCAATCACAGAGATGGATTCGATGAGTTACCAATGTATGTGTGTGTGTGTGTGTGTGTGTGTGTGTGTGTGTGTGTGTGTATGTATGAATGTATTGATTATTATTCAAATAAAACTAAATATAAGTCAAAATATGCATGAAGGTACATACACTTAAATTCAGTTCCATAGTTCATGAGTTTAATATAGGTGTTAGGCTCCAGAGTATATTTCATTTCAGGTTAGACTAGGGTTTGGGTTAGGTTTGAACATATATATATCAGGAATCATTAATATTCTTGAGAAATCACATGTGAAAATATGTAGAAAAACATGAGAATGTTCACTTTTTGATATGTGAAAGTTTGTGGTGTTGGGGGTTTTAATACATATATGTCAATATCAGGGATGTATTCCAATGAGTTATGTATTATATACTACCTATGAGTCAGTAATTAATATAGTCATGTTTATGAATATATCATAACTAACTAGATAAAACTCTAATATATATGTCATAATACACATTAAAGTACATAGAATTGAATAAAGTTTTATACTACATGAAATTTAGATATAGGAGTTAGGCTCCTGGGAGTATTCCATTTCAGTCCAGCTAGGGTTAGGGTTATGGTACAAATATATATATCAAGAATCACAAATATTCATGAGAACAGATGTAGAAAAATATATACAGAAACATATAGCAAAGTTCATTTTTGGAAGTGTGGAAGGGTGTGGTGTTGTTGTTCTACATACATATTGTGCCATAGCAGGAAAGGGCTCCTATGCATATATAGGAATGTTAATTAGTATCCAGATAAAACTAAAATATATAAGTCAAAATATGCATGAAAATGCATACACTCACATACATGTTTATACTACATGATGTTTAGGTATGGCTTAAGTTCCTGGGAGTATTCCATTTCATTTCAGGCTCTGGTTAGGTTTATGGAATGAATATATATGTAAAGAGTCATGTCATAAATATTAATGAGAACACAAGTGTGAAAAAATGTAAAATAACAAATAGGAAAGTTCATTCTGTGTAAAAAGGAAGGGTGTGGTCTTGGCATAAATACACATATTTCAATAGAAGGGATGGTTTTTTGAAGAGTTACTCATGCCTACATATGAACACATTAATTACTATCTAGATAAATATCAAATATGTAATCAAAATACGCATGAAAAATATATATGTGCACATATCCTTTTATTCTAAATGAAATTTAGGCATAGGAGGTATATTTCTCATGGTATTACACTTACGGTAGGGCTAGGGTTAGGGTTACAAAATAAACATATATATCGGGAATTGTGAATATTCATGATAATGCATGTGTGAAAATATGTACAAAGAACATATAGGGAATTTTATTTCTTGAAATGTGGAAATGTGTGTTGTTGATGGCATAAAAACATACATTTCAATAGCAGGTATTGGTTCTGATGAATTACCAATGCATAAATATGATTTTTTAAATTACAATCCAGCTAAAATTCAAATAGGCAGCTCAAAATGCACATGGAAATACATACAATTACATAAATTTTTATACTACATGAAATTCAATTATAAAGGTTAGGATCCTGGTAGTATTCCATTATAGATCTTGCTAGGGTTTGGTTAGGGAATGAACATATGTATCAAGAATCATGAATATTCATGAGAAATCACATGTGAAAATATGTATAAAAATGTAGGAAAATTATTTTTTTTCAAAGGTGTAAATATGTGGTTTTGTAGTGCAAATACATATCTTTCAGTAGTAGGGAAGGTTTTTGATGAGTTACCAAAGAATAAAGATGAATGTATTAAATACTATCTAGATAAAACTCAAAGATGTAAGTCAAAATATGCATGAAAATACATATATTTACACACTGTTTTATAGTACATGAAGATTAATTATAGGTATTTTGTTTCTGGAAGTATTCCATTTCAATTGGGTTAGGGTTAGGATTAGGAACAAACATCTATATTAGAAATCATGAATATTCATGAGAATATGCGTGTGAAAATATGTTCAAAAACAGGAAAGTCCATTTATTGAAATGTAGAAGGGTGTGGTGTTGGTGTCATAAATACATATATTTCAATATCATTGATGTGTTTTGATGACTTACTAATGCATATACATATATAAATGTATTCATTACAATCTAGATAAAACTGAAATATATAAATCAAAATTCACATGAAGATACATACAATTACATACAACTTAATTTTTTTTAATTGTAAGTGGGCCTTTATTGTTATTTATTTATATGCAGTGCTGAGAATCAAATTCAGTGCCTCACACATACTAGGAAAGCACTCTATCACTGAGCCACAACTTCAGCCCTACGTACAGTTTTATATTCCATGAAATTTAGGTATAGGAGTTATGTCCCTGAGATTTTCCTGTTTTCTGTTGGGCTAGGATTAGTGTTATGGAAAGAACATCTACAGCAGGAATCATGAATATTCATGAGAAATCATGTGTGACAATATGTACAAAACCATATGAAATTTGTTTTTAAATGTAGAAAGGTGTGGTGTTGGTGGGATGAATACATTCATTTCAATAGCAGGGACAGGTTCTGATGAGTTACCAATGCATATATATGAAAGTATTAATTGCTATCCAGTTAAAACTCAATATGTATGTCAAAATATACATAAAATACATACAATTACATACAGTTTTATCCTACATGAAATATAGGTATAGGAGTTATGTTCTAGGAGTATTCTATATCAGCCTGGGCAAGAGGTAGGGTTAGGGGAACAAATATATTATATATATATATATATATATATATATATATATATATATATATATATAATGAATCATGAATATTCATGAGAAAGCACATGTAAAATATTTTCAAAAACATAAAGGAAAGTTTATTTTTTGAAATGTGAAATGGTGTGGTATTGGTGGAAGAAATACTTATATTTCAAGAGCATAGTTTTGTTGTGATGAGTTACCATTTTCCATATATGAATGCATTAATTTCTATGCAAATAAAACTCAAACATATAAGTCAAAATACACATGAAAACACATTTAGTTAGATACATTTCATATAACATGAGGTTTAGGTTATAGGAGTTAGGTTCCTAGGAGTATTCCATTTCAGTTCAGTCTAGGATTAGGATTAAGGTATAAACATATATATAAGGAGTCATGAATATTGATGAGTATGCACATGTGAATATATATACAAAAACATTTAGGAAAGTTCATTTTTTAATGGGATTGGTTCTGAGGGATTACCAATGCATATATATGAATGTATTAATTATTATCCAGGTATAACTCAAAGTTATAAGTCCTAATGTGCATGAAAATAGAAACAATTACATACATTTTATACTACATGAAGTTCAGATTTTAGGGGTTTGTTTACTGGGAGTTCTCCATTTCATTTCAGACTGTTGTTAGTGTTAGAGAACAAACATATGTATCAGAAATCATAAATATTCATGAGTATGCACCTTTGAAAATAAGTACAAAAATAAGTACAAAAATGGATAGGAAAGCTTATTTTTTAAAATGTGAAGGGTGTGGTGTTGGTGGCATAAATAGATATATTTCAATAGCAGGGATGAGTCTGATACCAAATAATATATTATTTACTATACTGATAAAACTCAATTTGTAATTCACAATATCCTTGAAAATACATAAAATTGGATACACTTTTATGCAACATGTTATTTAGATATATAATTTAAGTTCCTGGGTGTATTCAATTTGAGGTTGCTATGGTTAGGTTTAGGGAATGAACATATATTACAGAAATCATGAATATTCATGAGTTTGCACATGTGAAAATATATAAAAAGCTTTATAGGAAAGTTTATATTTTGAAATGTGGAAGGGTGTGGTGTTGGTGGCAAAAACATATATTTCAATAGCAAGGATGGTTTCTTTTGAATTGCTAATGCATATATATGAATGATTAATCACTATGCTGATAAGACATAAATAAGACAAAATATGCATTAATATACATACATTATATACTGTTTTATAGTACATGACATTTGTGTATAGGAGTTATACATTTCAGGGAGTATTCCATTTCAGGGCAAGAAATGCTTACAGTTATAAAATGAACATTTGTTTTAGGAATCATGAATATTTATGAGAAAGCACATGTGAAAATATGCAAAAATTATATAGGAAAGTTCTTATTTTGAAATGTGGAAAGGATGGTGTTACTGGCATAAATACTTATATTTCAATAACAGAGATGTTTCTGATGAGTTTCCAATGCACATATATGAATGTATTAATTACTATCCAGATAAAACTCAGATATGTAAGTCAAAAATGCACAAAACTATATACAAATACATATATTTTATACTACATGAACATTAGGTGTAGGAGTTAGGTTCTGAGTGTATTCCATTTGAGGTTACTATGGTAGGGCTAGGGAATGAATGTATATATCAGAAATAGTGAATAGTCATGAGAAAACACATTTGTAAAAATGTACAGAAACATATAGAATGTTTATTTTTTGAAATGTGGAAGGGTGTGTTGTTGGTGGCATAAATATTTCTATAGCAGGGATGGGTTTTGATGAGTTACCAATACATTTATGTAAATGTATTAATTTCTATCCATATAAATTTCAAATATGTAAGACAAAATATGCATGAAAATACATACAATTACATACAGTTTTATAGTATTTGAAGTTTAGGTATAGGAGCTAAGTTCCTGGGAGTATACCATTTCAGGTAGGGATAAAGTTAGGTTAGGAAATGAATATATGTATCAGGTATTGTGAATATTCATGAGAACACATCTGTGAAAATATGTATAAAACATATAGGAAAGTTCATGTTTTGAAATGTGGAAGGGTGTGGTAATAGGGAAAAAAACTATATATATATATATATATATATATATATATATATATATATATATATACACACACACACACACACACACACATACATATAATTTAATCACATGGATGTGTTGTGATGAGTTACCAATAAATAAATATGAATATGTTAATAACTATCCATATAGAACTCAAATATGTAGGTGAAAATATGCGTGAAAATGCATATAATTATATAGAGTTTTATAGTATATGAAGTTTAGGTATAGTAGTTAGGATCCTGGGAGTATTTCATTTCAGGTGGGTTAGGATTAGGGTTAGGAAATGAACAGAAATCATGAATGTTCATGAGAATTCACATGTAAAAATATGTAAAAAAATAATAAAATTTATTTTTTGAATGTTAATGTGTGTTGTAGATGTAATAAATACACACATTTCAATATCAGGGATGGGTTCTGATGAGTTACTAATATCTATAAATATATATTACTATCCACATAAAAATCAAATATGAAAGTCAAAATATGCATGAAAATACAATTACATACTGTTTTATACTACATGTAGTTTAAGTATAGGAGTTAGGTTCCTGGGAGTATTTGATTTCAGATTGTACTAGGGTTAGGGTTAGGGAATGAACATATGTATCAGGAATCATGAATATTCATAAGAAAAAATGTGTGAAAATATGTACAAAAACATATAGGTAAATTCACTTTTGAAATATAAAAGGGTGTCATGTTGTGTCATACATACTTGAATTTCAATGGCAGGGATGGGTTCTGTTTAGTTACCGATGCATATAGATGAGTGTTTTAATTACAGTTAACTAAATATGTAAGCCAAAATATGCATGAAAATTCATACACTTACATTCAGTTTTCTGGTACATGAAGTATAGGTATATAAGTTAAGTTCCTGGGAGTATAACATTTTGGTAGGGTTAGGGTTAAGGTTGGAGATTGAACGTACATATCAGGAATCATAAATATTCATGAGAATGCATGTGTGAAAATATTACACAAACATATAGAAAAAAATGTGGAAGGTTTTGTTGGTAGTGGCATAATACATAAGTTTCAATAGCAGGTATGGACTCTGATAAGTGGCCAATACATAAAGGTAAATATATTAATTACTATCCAAATAAAACTCAAATATATAAAGTCAAAATACACATGAAAATACATAAAATTACAAACATTTTTATACTACATGTAGTTCAAGCATAGGTTCCTTGGAGTATTCCATTTCAGTTCAAGCTAGGATTAGGGGGTTATGGAACAAACATATTTTAGGAATCATAAATTTTCATGAGAATGCACATGTGAAAATATGTACAAAAACTTATAGGAAAGATCATTTCTTAAAATGTTGACTGGTTTGGTGCTGATAGCATTAACATATTTCAATAGAAAGGAGGGGTTCTGATTAGTTATCATTGCATAATATATGAATGTATTAATTACAATCCAGAGAAAGCTCAAAAATGTGTCAAAATACACATGACAAAATATCCAATTACATAGTTTTATACTCCATGAAGTTTAGGTATAGGAGTTAGGTTCCTGGGATTAGTCCAGTATAGGTTGTGCTAGAGTTATGGAATGAAAACATATAGCAGAAATTATGAATATTCATGAGAAAGCTTGTGTGAAAATATGTAGAAATTCATATACAAAACATTTTTTTTCAAATGTGGAAGGAAGTGTTGTAGATGGCATAAATACACATATTTAAATAGCAGAGATGGGTTCTGATGAGTTACAGAAGCATACATGAATATGTTAATTGCTATCCAGATAAAGCTCATATATGTAAGTCCAAATATGCATAAAAATACATACTATTACATAGAGTTTTATAGTACAGGGAGTTTTGCACTTCAGGCTAAGGTTAGGGAGAAAACAATCATATATATCACATACTATATCATATATATCACATACTATATCACATATATCACATACTATAGCATATATATCACATACTATACATATTCATGAGAAAGCACATTTGTGAAAATATGTACAAAAACATATAAGCAAGGTCATTTTTTGAAATGTGGAAGGGTGTGGTATTGCTTGATATTGTTCCTGGGAGTATTCCATTTCAGGTTGAGGTAGGGTTTGAGTTAAGGAACAAACATATATATTCATGAGAATGCTGTGTGACAATATGTATAAAATATATAGGAAAGTTAATTTTTTAAATATGGAAGAGTGTGGTGTTGGTAGCATAAAAACATAGATTTCAATATCAGGGATTGTTTCTGATGAGTTACCAATACATAAAATGAATGTATTAATTACTATTCAAATACAAGTCAAATACGTAAGTCAAAATACACATAAAAATATACTTACATACAGTTTAATACAACAGGACATTTAGGAATAGGAATTAATTGCCTATTAGTATTACATTTCAGGTAGAGCTAGGGTTAGGCTTAAGGATCAAACATGTATATCAGAATCATGAATATTTATGAGAATGTAAGTGTAAAAATGTCTACAAAAACATATAACAAAAATCATTTTTTGAAATGTGGAAGAGTTTGGTGTTGGTGGCTTAAACACTTATTTTTTTTTGAGAATTTTAATATTTATTTTTTAGTTTTTTTGGTGGACACAACATCTTTGTTTGTATGTAGTGCTGAGGACGAACCTGGGCTGCACGCATGCCAGGCAAGTGTGCTACTGCTTGAGCCACATCCCTAGCCCCTAAACACTTATATTTTAATAGTAGGAATGGGTTCGTATAATTTACCAATATAAATGTGAATGTATTAATTACTATCTGAAAAAAAAACTCAAATAGGTAAGTCTAAATATTCATTAAAATACATATACTTACATAGACTTTTATGATACATGAAATTTAGGTATAGGGTTTATGTTCCTGGGAGTATGGCATTTCAGGTCAGACTAGGATTAGTGTTAGGGAATGAATATATATATATATATCAGGAATCATGAATATTCATGAGAATGAATGTGTGAAAACATGTACAAAAACATGTAGGAGTTTTCATTTTTAGAAATGGTAGGATGTCTTGTTGGAGGCATAAGTACATATATTTAAATACCAATGATGTGTACTGGTAAGTAATCAATGCATATGTATAAATATATTATTTATTTTCCTGACACACTGAAATATTTAAGTCAAAATACTCATGAAAATACATACAATAATGTATGTTTTTATATTGCATAAAATTTAGATATAGGGGTAAGGATCTGTGGGTGTTCTAATTTCAGGATGGACTAGAGTTAGGGTTAGAGAATGAACATATATAGCAGGAATGTTAAATACTCATGCAAATGCACATGTGAAAACATGTGCAAAAACATATAGGAAAGTGAATTTTAGAAATGAGAAGGGTGTGGTGTTGGTGGCATAAAAGCATATATTTCAATAGCCAGGGTGATTTCTGACAAGTTATATATATGAATGTATTAATTATCATCCTGATAGAACTCCAATATGGAATTCAAAATAGATATGAAAATACATGCAATTACATATGGTTTTGTACTACATGAAATACGGATATATGGTTAAGCTTCCTGTGAGTATTCAATTTCAGTTGGGCTAGGGATCAGGTTAGGGAATGAACATATCATGAATATTCATGAGAATGCATGTGTGAAAATATGCACAAAAAATTAAAGAAAAGTTCATTTTTAGAAATAGGGAAAGGTGTGTATTTGGTTGTATAAGTACATGTATTTACATAGAAGAGATGTGTACTGCTAAGTTATCTATGCATATATACTAATGTGTTAATTATTATTCTTATACAACTCAAATATATAAGTCAAAATACCCATGAAAATACACACAATTACATAATGTTTTATATTTCATGAATTTGGTATTGAGGTAAAGTTCTTATAGTGTTCAATTTTAGGTAGAGTAAGGGTTAGGGTTAGGGAATGATGATATATATTAGAAGTTATGAATATTCATGAGAATTCATGTATGAAAATATGTACAGAAATACAGAGAAGTACATTTTAGAAATAGTATGATATGGATTTGGGTGCATAATTATATTTAAATAGCAGAGATGGGTTTGATAAATTTCCAACACATATATATGAATGTACTATTTATTATTCAGCTACCACTTAAATGCATAAGCTTAAATATCTGTGAAAATGCATACAACTGCATAAATTTTACATCACATGATGTTTGTATATCAGGTAAGGAACTTGTGAGTGTTCAATTTCAGGTCAGGCTAGGTAGGGTTAGGAAATGAACATATATAGCAGGAATCATGAATAGTTATGTGTATACACATGTGCAAATATGTAAAAAAAATACAAAAGTTTATATTTTGAAATGGGGAAGAGCGTGTTGTTGTTCCCATAAGTAAAAGAAATGTGTACTGATAAGTTGTCTTTGCATTTATATGAATGTATTAGTTATCACATGAATGTATTAGTTATTATCCAGATAAAACTGAAATATGTAATCAAAATTACATGCAGTGTTATATGATGTGAAGTTTAGCTATAAGAATTAGGGTCCTGGGAGTATTCAATTTCAGGTCAGTCTAGGGTTAGGTTTAGGGAATGAACATATGTATCAGAAAACATTAATATTCATGGGAACACATGTTTGAAAATAATGTTAAAAAGCATATAGAGAAATTCATTTTTATGAATGGGAAAAGTTGTGTATTTGGCCAAAATAAGTATGCATATTTAAATAGAAGGGAGACATACTGATTAGTTATCTAATTATATGAATGAAATTATTGTTACTATCCAGATAAAATTCAAATATGTAAGAAAAATTCCAATAAAAATACATACAAATACATATGGTTTTATATTACATGAAGTTTAAATATAGAATTTAGTTTCCTGGGAGTGTTCCATTTCAGGTTGGGCTAGGTTTAGGGTTAGAGAATGAACATATATATCAGGAATCATGTATATTATAGAAACCTTCTTTTTTTAAATAAGGAAATTTGAGGATTTGGTTGCATAAGTATATATATATTTAAATATGAGGAATGCCTATCAATAGGTTATCTATGCAGATACAAAAATGTTTTTTGTGGGGTGGTACCCAGGATTGAACTCAGGAGCACTTGACCACTGAGCTACATCTCTGGAGCTATTTTGTATTTTATTTAGAGACCGTCTTACTGAGTTTCTAAGTGCCTCACTTTTGCTGAGGCTGGATTTGAATTTGCAATCCTCCTGCCTCAGCTCCTTGAGCTGCTGGGATTACAGGTGTGTGCCACTGTGCCCAGCCAAATACTTTAATATTTAACCAGATAAAATTCAAATATGTAAGTCAAAATACTCATGAAAATACATACAATTACATAAGATTTAATTGTACATGAGGTTTTGGTATAGGGGTAAGTTTTCTGGAGGTATTCAATTTCAGGTTGGGCTAGGATTAGGGTTAGAGAATGGGCATATATATCAGGTGTCATAATCATAGATGAGAATGAGCCCTTGACAATATGTACAAAAACATATAAAAAGATTTATTTTTTGAAATGAGAAATGATGTGGAATTGATCATATATTTCAATATCAATAATGCATACTCATGTTATCTATGGCATATATATATATATATATATATATATATATATATATGTATTAATTAATATCCAGATAAAACTCAAATGCATAAGTCAAAATTCCAATGAAAGTACATACAATTATTTTATTTTTTGATATGGGGAAAAGTGTGGAGTTGGTCACAAAATACATATATTGAAATATAAGGGATGTGTACTGATATGTCTATGCATATATGTGGATGTATTAATTATTATCCTTAAAACTCAAATACGTAAGTCAAAATGCCCAGGAAAATATGAAAAATTACATATGATTTTATATTACATGAGGTTTAGATATAGGGGTAAATTTCCTGTTAATATCAGCTTCAAGTCAGGTTAAGGTTAGGGTTATGAAATGAACATATATATCAGGTATCGTGAATATTCATGAGAATTTATGCAAAAATATGTACAAAACAGAAAGTTTATTCTTTTAAAGGGAGACTGGTGTGCTGTTGGTTACAAATGTACTATATTTAAATTGCATAGATGCACACTGATAAGGTTTCTATGCATATAAATGGATGTTTTAATTATCATTCACATAAACCTCAAATATGTAAGTCAAACTACCCATGGAGATGCATACAATTACATACATTTTTACATTAATTGTTGGTTTTTTTTTGTATATTGGTAATTTTCCTCTGCGTGTTCAATTTCAGGTCAGTCTAGGATTAGAGTTAGGGGATGTACATATATATCAGGATTCAGGAATATTCATGAAAATACAAGAGTGAAAATATGTTAAAAACCATAGGGAAATATTCATTCTTTGAAATTTTGAAAGTTGTGTGGTTTGTCTCTTAAGTACTTATATTTAAATATGAGGGATGCATACTGATAATTTATATTTGCATGTATGTTAATGTATTAATTATTATAAAAAATTAAAGAGAAAAATGTAAGTCAAAATAAGAAAATACATACAATTACATGCCATTTTTTTATTCTATTAAGATTAGGTATAGGTGTGAATTTCCTCTGAGATTTCAATTCCAGGTTGAGCTGTGGTTAGGGTTAGAAAATTAATACATATATATGAAATCACATAAAGTTATGAGAATGCATGCCTGAAAATATTTACAAAAACATATAGAATATTTTCTTTTTTGAAATGGGGTAAAGTGTGAAATTATTTGCATAAGAACATACATTTAAATAGCAGGCATGCACACTGATATATATATATATATATATATATATATATATATATATATATATATCTGAATTAATTATTATCCAGATAAAAATAAAATATGTATGCCAAAATACCCACAAAAATACATAGAATTACATACAGATTTATATTGCCTGAGGTGTAGGTATAGGGGTAATATTTCTGTGAGTATTGAATTTCATGTTGTGTAGGGTTAGTCTTAAGGAATGAACATTTGTATAAGGAATCATAAATATTAATAAAAATTTATGCATGAAAATACATACAAAAACAAAGAAATATTCAATTTTTTAAATGGTAAAGGATATGGTGTTGGTCACATAAGTACATATGGTTAAATATAAGGTATGTGTACTTATAAGTTATCTATATCTATATCTATATCTATATCTATATATAAATGTATTCATTATTATCCAGTTAAACTCAAATGTGTAAATGTATTCATTATTATCTAGTTAAACTCAAATGTGTAAGTCAAAATACCCATGATATTAAATACAATTACATGCAGTTTTATATTACATGAGGATTAGGTATAAATGGAAATTCCTGTGAGTATTCAATTTAAAGTCAGTCTATGGTTAGGATTAGGGAATGAATACATGATCAGGAATTATACATATTTTGAATATTTATTATGTGTGAGAATTGGTATGAAGCAGGAAATTTCATTTTTGAAATGAGTAAGTGTTGGTAGTTGGTCTCTTAAGTACATATTTAAATAGAAGGAATGTGTACTGATACGTTATCTATGCATATATATGAATATAGTAATTATTTCCAAGATTAAAGTCAAAATACCCGTGAAAATACATACATTTACATATGGTTTTATATTACATGAGGTTTAGCTATAGGAATAATTCCTGGGAGTATTCAGTTCAGGTCTTTCTAGGGTTAGGACTAGGGAGTGAAGATATATACCAGGAATCATAAAATTCATGAGAATACACAGGTGATTTTTATGTATAAAAACATACACAAAAGTTCACTTTTGAAAAGTGGAAGTGTGTGGAGTTGGTCACATATGTACATATATTTAAGTAGTAGAGCTGTGTACTTGTAAGTACTTAATTATTTCCAGGTTAAACCAAATTATATGTCAAAGTAGCCATGAAAATACATACAATGACATACAGTTTTATATTACATGAAGTTTAGGTATAGGGGTAATATTCCTGTGAGTTTTCAATTTAATCTCAGGCTAGGGTTATAATTAGAGAATAAACATTTATATCAATAATCATGATAATTCTTGAGAATTTATGCATGGAAATATGTACAAAACATAAATGGGGAAGAGTATGGATTTGGCCTTATACACACATATATTTAAATATGGGAGATACATATTAATAAATTTCTATGCATATATATGAATGTATCAATTATTCACATAAAAATGTTTTAATCAAAATATCCATGATAATGCATACAATTACATACAGTTTTATATTTCTTGAGGTTTAGATGTAGGGGTAAATTCCTGAGAGTATTCAATATCAGGTCGAGATAGGGTTAGAGTTAAGGAAAGAACATATATATCCAAAATAATGAATATTCATGAGAATGAACTTTGAAAATATGTACAAATGTATAGATAAGTTCAGGGGAAGGGTGTGAACATGATTGCATAAGTACATGTATTTAAATAGAAGGTATGTGTCCTAATTAATTATGTTTGCAAATATATGAATGCGTAAATTTTTATCCAGTTAAAACTCAAATATATAAGTCAAAATACCAATAATAATACCAACAATTACATAGAGTTTTACATTCCATGGGGTTTAGCTATGGGAAGAAATTTTGGAGAGTATTCAATATCAGGTCAGTTATAGTTTAGTGTTATGGAATGAACATATATGTCAGGATTCATGAATATTCATGAGAATTTATGTGGGAAAATATGAATATAAACATACAATAACGCTGATGTTTTTAGAAGTGTGTAAGGGTGGCCTGTTGGTTACATAAGAACATATATATGCAAATAGGTAGGATATATACTTATAAGTTATCTATGCATATATATGTATGTATTAATTATTATCCAGATAAAACTCAAATATGAAAGTCAAAATATTCATGAATATACATATAATAACATACAGTTTTATATTAAATGAGGTTTAGCTATATGGATAAATTTTTTTGAATATTCAAGCTCAGGTAAGGCTAGAGTTAAGGTTAGTGAATGAAAAAATATATTAGGAATCATGAATATTCATAAGAATGCACACAAGAAAATCTGTACAAAAGCATAAGTAAAAGTTCATTTTTTGAAATGTTGAAAGTTGTGGAGTAGGTTACATATTTTATATACTTGAATAAGAGGAATGTGTACTGATAAGTTACCTATACATGTATATGTAGATATTGTTATCCAGATTAAAGGCAAATATGTATATCAAAATACCCATAAAAATACATAAATTACAAATAGTTTTCTATTACATGAATTTTAGGTATAGGGGTAAGTTCCTGGGAGTATTCAATTTCAGATCGGCTAGGTAGAGGGTTAGGGAATGAACATATATATCAGGAATCATGAATGTTCATGAGAATGCATGTGAAAAATTATGTCAAAAACATATAGAAAAGTTCTTTTTGGAAATAGGGAAGGATGTTTGATGGTCTCATTAATACATATATTTAAATATGAAGGATATGTACAGATAAATTATTGATGCATATATATAAAATAATTGAATATTATCCAGATAAAACTCAAATATATGTCAATATACCCACAAAAATACATACAACCACATATGGTTTTTATTACATGAGGTTTACGTATTGGAGAAATTTCCTGTGAATTTTCTTATTCAGGTTGTGATGCCTCTTGCTTCACTCTTCTTACTAAAGATTGCTTTGGCTATTCTGGGTCTCTTACTTTTCCAAATAAGTTTCATGATTGTTTTTCTATTTCTATAAAGAGTGTTGTTTGGATTTTAATTAGAATCACATTGAATCTGTATAGCGTTTTGGGTAGTATGGCCATTTTGACAATATTTATTCTTCATATCCCAGAGCATGGAAGATCTTTCTATCTTCTAAGGTCTTTTTCAATTTCTTTCTTTAGTGTTCTGTAGTTTTCATTGTAGAGGTCTTTCACCTCTCGTGTTAGATTGATTCTCAAGTATTTTGTTTGTTAAATGTTTGTTTGTTTTAGGCTATTGTACATGGGTTAGTTTTCCTAATTTCTCTTTCAAAGGATTCATCATTGATGTATAGAAATACATTTGATTTATGGGTATTTTATATCCTGTTAGTTTGCTGAATTAATTTATTAATACTAGAAGTTTTCTGGTGGATTTTTTTTTTTTTGGATCCTCCAAGTATAAAATCGTGTTGTTGGCAAATAATGATAATCTGAGTTCTTCTTGTCCTATGCATATCCCTTTAATTACTTTTATCTGTCTAATTACTCTGGCCAGAGTTTCAAGGACTATGTTGAATAGAAGTAGTGAAAGAGGGCACCCCTGTCTTGTTCCTGTGTTTTAGTGGGAATGTTTCCAGTGTTTCTCCATTTACAATGATGTTGGCCTTGGGTTAGCATAGATTGCTTTTACAACTATCCCCATGGATTAGCATAGATTGCTTTTACAACTATCCCTAGTTTTTCTAGTGTTTCGAATATGAAAGTGTGCTGTATTTTGTCAAATGCTTTCTCTGCATCAATTGATAGAATCATATGATTTTTATCTTTAAGTCTGTTGATGTGATGGATTATGTTTATTGATTTCTGTATGTTGAACCAACCTTGCATCCCTGGAATGAACCCCACTTGATCATGGTGCACTATTTTAAAAATATGTTTTTGTATGCAATTTGTGAAAAATTTATGAAGAATTTTTGCATCTATGTTCCTCAAGAATAATTGTCTGAAATTTTCTTTCCTTGATGTGTTTTTGCCTGGTTTTGGTATCAGGATGATTTTAGCTTCTTAGACTGAGTTTGGAAGGGATCCCTCCTTTTCTTTTTCTTGGAATAATTTGAGGAGTATTGGTATTAATTTTTCATTGTAGGGTGTTTAGAACTCACTTGTGAATTTGTCTGGTCCTGGGGCCTCTGTTTGTTGGTGTTTTTGGTGGAGTCTTTTATTTCCTTGTTTGAAATTGATGTATTCAAATTGTGTATGTACTCCTGATTCAGTTTGTGTTGATCACATGCCTCTAGAAATTTGTCATGTCTTCGAGGTTTTCTATTGTACTGTAGTATATGTTTTCAAAATAGTTTCTAATTGTCTTCTGTATTTCAATAGTGTCTGTCATGATATGTCCTTTTTCTTCACAAATTTTAGTAGTTTGAATTTTCTCTCTCCTTTTTGTTATGGTGGCTGAATGTTTGACAATTTTATTTATTTTTTCAAAGAACAAGCGTTTTGTTTTGTCAATTTTTTGAATTGTTTCTATTTTATTGATTTCAGCCCTGATTTTAATTATTTCCTGTCTTCTTCTACTTTTGGTGTTGGTTTGTTCTTTTTCTAGGGCTTTGAGATGTATTGTCAGGTTGTTTATTGATTTTCTTTTCTTTTAATGAATGAGCTTAATGCAATGAGCTTTCTTCTTAGCACTGCTTTCATAGTGTCCCAGAGACTTTAATAAGTTTTATCAGAGTTCTCATTTACTGCTAAAATTTTTTTATCTCCTTCCTGATATCTTCTGTTATCCATGCATCATTCAATTGTGTATTATTTAGTCTTCATTTGTTACAGTAGCTCCTATTTTTAATTTTATCATTGATTTTTAATTTCATTCCATTATAATCTGATAGAATGCAGGGTATCATCTTTACTTTTTTGTATTTGCAAATCATATGGTCTATTTTGGAAAAGGATCCATGTACTGCTGAGAAAAAAAAAAACTATATTCCCTTGTTGATGAATGGAATATTTTATATATGACAGTTAAGTCTAAATTAGTGATTGTTTTATTGAGTTCTATAGTTTCTTTGTTTAGTTTTGTTTAGATCTATCCAGTGGTGAGAGAAGTCACCCAATTTCATTGTGTTGTGGTCTATTTGATTCTTTATTTGAGAAGGGTTTGTTTGATATACCCAGATGCCCCTTCGTTTGGGTCCTAGATACTTATGATTGTTCTGTCTTGTTAACGTGTGAATCCTTTAAGCAGTATGAAGTGTTGTTCTTTATCCCTTTTCACTAACTTTGGTTTGAAGTCCACTTTCTCTCATATGAGGATGGAAACTGCTGCCTGTTCATGCAGTTCATGTGAGTGATACGTTTATTCCTACCCTTTCACGTGAACGTGGATATCTTTTCCTGTGAGATCAGTCTCTTGAAGGCAACATATTGTTGGTTTTTTTATTTTTTTTTTTTGCATCAGATCTGCCAGTCTATGTTTTTTAATCAATAAGTTTAGGACATTCACGTTCAGGGTTATTATAGAAATATATTTTGTATTCCTGGTCATTTTGGCTTATTTTTGACTTTTAACTTGACATTATTTCTCCTTTTTTGGCCTTTCCTTTAGAGCAGTTCCTCCCTTTGCTGATTCTGTTTGTTGTTTTTCACTTCCTCCTCATGGAATATTTTCCCAAGAATGCCCTGTAGTGATGGCTTTCTAGTTGGAAATTCTTATAATGTTTGTTTATCATGAAAGGTTTTTATTTCATCACCAAATTGGAAACTTCATGTTGCTGGATGTAAAATTCTTGTTTGGCATCCATTTTCTTTAAGAGTTTGGTAAATGTTGTTCCAGGATCTCCTGGCTTTGAGGGTCTAGGCTGAAAAATCTGTCTCCCCCTATATGTAATCTTGTGGCCTTTAAAATTCTATGCTTAATTTGTATGCTTGCTATTTTTCATTATAAGGTGCCTTGGTGTAAATCTGTTGTGATTTGGTGTCCTGTAAGCTTCTAGTATTTGATTTTAAATTCCTTCTTCAGGTTTGTGAAATTTTCTAATATTATTTCATTGAAGAGATTTTGCATTCCTTTGGTTTGAATCTTTGCGCCTTCCTCTATCCTAATAAATCTTGGATATGGTCTTTTCATATTATTCCATCATTCTTGGATGTTCTGTTCATTGTTTTTTACCATCTTCACTGTGTGGTCAACTTTATTTTCACGTCTGACATTCTTTCTTCCAGGTGATCTAATCTGTTGCTTATGCTTTCTATTGATTTATTTTTATTTAGTTTATTGTTTCCTTCATTTCAAGGATTTTTGTTTCTTTCTTTCTTTTTTCAGAATCTCTAACTCTTCTTGAAGTAATCTTTTGCAGCAACCCATGCAAGGCTCCCTGTTACCTCTGCAACAGGATGGTTTCTGTTAGCACACCAAGTAGAGAAATCTCTGGTGCAACTGGGCCCACATGGTTCTTGGTAATGGTTTACCAGGTCCTTGTTTTTGTCCCTAGATGGAAGCGGTCATGTTCCTAGTTCGTTGTGGCAGTAGCATCAAGCCTGTAGATACTTTGATGTTGGGTTTCCAGGCCTCAGTCAGTGTCTCAAGGTAGAAGCTGCCTCAGCTAATGATGGCAAGAGTGGCAATGGAGGTTCCCCAGGATGGTGGTGGAGGTGTCTCAAAGTGACAGCAACCACTTTCAGAGCTGGGGCTGGAAAGATGAGCTATACGGTGGTGTTGCCTGGCATATTTGGTGATGCCGCAGTGGGTGTGTGAGGTTGCAATGGGCAGCTGCCTTCTGACTTTGTCTGCTGTCACACAGTGAGATTACCATGTGGGGAGGGCTATGGTGGTGGTTGCAATGTCCCAAAATGGAGGTGGTTTGGGTGGACCCACATATTGGTGAATAGGGAATCACAGTTTTGTGTTCCTGTCTGAGTAGGTGCAGTATTCCTCTCCATGCAGGCATGATGCTTCTCTCCAGCAGCAGGGTGCAGTGTTGGTTGGGCCTCTCTAGGGTAGCAGGCCTTGCAATTGTTGGATAGATGTTTTAATTGTTATTCAGATAAAAGTCAAATATCCAAGTCAAAATACCCATGAAAATACATAGTTACATACTGTTTATATTACATGAGGTTTAGGCATAGGGGTAATTTCCTGGGAGTATTCAATTTCAGGTTGGGTTTGGGTTAGGGTTAGAGAATGAACTTACATATCAGGTATCATGAATATTCATGAGAATGTCTTTGGCACTTTGACAAAATATGGACAGAAACATATAGAAATTTTTTTAATAGGGAAATGTGTAGGATGCTCTCAGTACATATATTTAAGTATGAGGAATTTTTACTGATATGCTATTTACGCATTATATATGAATGTATTAATTATTATCCAAGTAGAACTCAAATATGCATGTTAAAATACCCATGAAAATATACATAAACACATATGGTGTTATATTACATGAGGTTTAGATATAGTGGTAAATTTGGGGGAATATTCAATTCCAGGTTGGTCTAGGGTTAATGTTATGGAATGAACATATATATCAGGAATCATGAGTATTTATGAGAATTTATATGAAAATTTGTACAAGAACATACAGGAACATTCATTTTTAGAAATGTGAAAGTGTTGGCATTTGGTTGCATAGGAACATATATTTAAATAGCATGGATCCATACTGATAAATTATCTCTACATATATATGTATGCATTAATATTATTAAGATAAAACTCAAATATGTATGTCAAAATATCCATGAAAATACACACAATTGCATACAGTTTTACGTTACATGTGGTTTAGCTATAGGGGTAAATTTTGGGGAGTATTCAGTTTCAGGATAGGCTAGGTTTAAGGTTAGAGAATGAAAAAATATATCAGGAATCATGAATACTCATGAGAATGTATGAAAATATACTCAGGAAAATATGTACAAAAACATAAACAAAACTTTATTTTCCCAAACAGGAAAGGGTGTGGAGTTGTTTGCCTAATTACATATATTTAAATAAAAGGGTAGTGGATTGAATAATTATCTATGCATATATATGAATGTATTAATTATTACCCAGATAAAATTTAAATATGTATGTCAAAATACTCATGACAATATGTACAATTACATATTGATTTATATTACATAAAATATATACAAAGTACATATTTATATTACATAAAATACATATTAGGTATGGGGTAATGTTTTTGTGACTATTCAATTTCAGTTTGGGCTAGGTTTAGGATTAGGGAATGGATATCTAGAATCATGAAGGTTCATGAGAATCTATGCATAAAAATATGTAGAAAAATGTACAGAAAAGTTCCATTTTGAAATGGGAAGAGAGTGAATTTGGTTGCATAAGTACATATTTTTATATATAAGAAATTCATATTGATGTTATCAATATGAATGGTGAATACATTGATGGTTACACAGTTAAAATTTGAATGTGTAAGTCAAAATACAAACATTCATATACTTATATATGGTCTTATATAAATTAGGTTTAGTTATATGGGTAAAGTTAGTTTTAGAATTAAATTTTGGGTAGGGTTTGGATGAGGGTTAGGGAAATATATGTATATTGTAAAATATAAATATTCATAAGAACATGTGAAAATATATACAAAATACATACAAATATATATGTTTTAAAATAGGGAAGGGTTAATTTTTAAGCATATCAATTTTAAAAAATTATGATATATATATGTATTTAATTTTTTAAATTGTACCTTTATTTATTTTTATGTGGTGCTGAGGATCGAACCCACTGCCTCACACGTGCAAGGTGAGTGCTGTACAGCTGAGCCACAACCCCAGACCAATGTATATATATTATATATATGCATTCAGAGTATAAGTACTTTTTAAGGTAAAACAGTCATCATTTTTTTAAGAAATTATGTTCCTAATCCATATACTTAGTTCCATTGCAAACTTAATGACAGACAGTTTAAAAAATTAAGGTGTCTATTAATTTGTATAAAAACTGTTATGTGCCAGGAACTATAATAGAAAAATAAGAAAATCCATATTTAACTTCAAAATACTCATAATTTAATGTGGGAAACTAATATCTAAATGAACAGAAGCTAGGAAATTTTCACATTATCATCAAGAAACATACTTAATATACAATGATAATTATGAATTATTTCCTCCAGTGAACTGTTACATCACTATTATAGAAGTTTTCTCAGATTTGTGAGTTTTACTTAAAAATTTCTGTGTGCTAGACATTGAAGTATTCTACCAATGCTGGTCCATTTATTCCTCCTTTCTTAACATGTTTTACCTTCCTGGATCTTATGGATTTAGTACTACTAATTGCATATTTTGCATATGTGAAATATGAGGTATAAGAATTTACCCAAAATAATACAGTTGCCAAGTAAAATAGCTGGAATTCAAATCCAGGCAATAGGTTCCAGAGCCCAAGCTCTTGGGGTTCATAGTAATATCTTCTCCTTTCTGTACTTTTTTATAGACCTTATCCTCTGCAACTGATGGGTGAGTTTGACAGAAGAACTTGAGTTTGCACAGGTTATCCATCTCTCCTTCATTTAGTTATTTGTCTACCAGGAGGAAGGTTGGTTGTACTTTTATTTCCTTCCCACCACGAGGAAGATTTAGTAGTAGGTCAGGTGCTTCCTTTGAGGGCATGCTCTGAGATTATCTGCCTTCAGTGTATTGGAGTCATAACTATTCAATGGAAGCAAGCCTACTGTTCTGTTGATCTAAGACGTGTGTCTGGGAAATCACATTATCAGGAATAAATGAATTTCACTATCTGCCTAGCTACAGCATGTATTTCTCAAGTGGGCTCCCATGTCAAAAGGCAAAGAGGGAGACTAGGTATTTGTTTTCTCAAATCTCAACAGCTCTCAGTTGAGGAAGGGTTTCCAGGCAGAAGCATGAGATGGTTTGGTATATTTGGGTGTTATTTTAGGTTATCTGTCCATTCCTTTGTAGCTCACTATTGGTTGAGGATCAGACTGAGATGGAACTTGTGTTTTAACCTCACTCTTGTATTTTGTAACAAGTATTTTATAAACTAACCTGCAGAGAGATACTTGTAAGAGTAATAAGAGGATAAAACAGGAGAAAAAAATTAATAAAAATAAGTGGTCAATGACTAAATACAACAAATGAAACTAAATTGGTCAAATGAGAAAGGGACTAAAAGAATTCATTGGTACTGGAAGGAGGGAAAGTTTTAGTGATAATCCTCAGACCAGTGTCAGAGATGGAAGCCTAATTAGAATAATTTAGAATAAACAAGAGGGAAGAAACAGGGCAGGTGGATGGTAGAAATTTTTCAGGAAGTATGAATGTGAAGGAGAAGAAATAAAATGTTGAACAGTTATAGAGGGACACAAATGATTATAGGTTTGTTCATTTTATCTCTCTTTTTTTCCAAAGGTCGAAAAGATTTGAAGATAATTCTGAGCTATAGTTTAAACAAGAATAATGATTAAAAAAAATAGAAGAGGACAAAGGGAGACATGAACTTTGGTTCAGCAGGGGAAGACTTAATCTTGAACTGGGATTCAGCCTTGTTCTTGTAGGACTAGAGAAATGAGATGCAGATGGCACAGAGGCACACCTGCTTGCATTACTTGGAAAGCATCAACTTGTTGGATTCTTCTCCAACTTTTAAAGTTGGGATGTATTTTGAATCCTTGTTCAAAAAACATGAACGTCTGCATTATCCCTCAAATTTTAAATCCATGTAAATATTCACTCTCTTATGGCCTAAGATTTTTTTTAATGGTTTTAATTGCAGAATACATTTTTTCTTTTCTTTTGAAAAAGATGACTTTGTATAGTGGCCTGTAAGATGAGCACAGGAAGGAAGGCAAGCATGGGGAGAGAGATCATCAGCATGTACCCTTTCAAATAGATTCCCAGTGGCTTCCATGGTGGAGAGCTATTGATTTAGAACTTCCTAAAACTGATACATTCTCTTTCGTTTCTATAACAGGCCTAATTCTGATCTATTCCCAATCCAAGACAATGCTGAGTACCATTTAGATAGTACCCACGCTTCTTCCAACCCTCTGCCAAGGTAGAGGTCCTTGAGAAGTCCTTGCATGTTCATTTCATTTTATAGCTACAGAAAGGGGCTCCCCATAACCCATTGCTGTCCTTTGAGGAGGCTGCTTTCCTGCGTCCCATCTTAGAACTATTCATTTAGAAACTTTGAAAGATTTGATGAGGCTGTGGTGGCATCATTGTGCTCAATGAGACTGGTTGCATTGACGTGAGATCTTACCTCAATTGGAATAGAGGTGACAAGTTTATTTTTATTATTTCATGAAAACACAGAAAGAAAAGTGTTAAAATTTCCCACCACAATCAGGGAATTCTTTGTAGCTTTCATTTTCTCTTAGTATATTTTATCTTTTTATGAAAGTGACATATGGTTGTGCCCTGTAAGAGCAATGGAAAACAGTTGCTGACTGGCAATTCCATCTGCTTCTCAGAGGGTTACCTGATGATACTGAAGGGTCCTTGAGGAGCTTTCGTGTCACCTGGTTCTTAGTTCTCTGGGTATTTTTCTGTACCAATCTCAATGCTCCATTTAGAAGGACATCTCTTAGAGCTTTTTAACTCACCTCTAAGCAAGCTTGCCCTGGGCACCTCCCTAGGAGCTCCCATGAGACCAGGATGTAAGGGTCCTGTGTTTGGGATTGGGGTCTCTGATGACTTCATGGCTGTGGCATGCTTAGCTTCTGGGAAAGTTTCTGTGCAAAGGTATGGAATGCCTAGCTGCTAGGAAAACTTGTGTGCAGACACAGGATGCCTAGCTGCTGTAGCAATGCCCTGCATGAGGATGCTCTGTGCTAGTGTTTTATCAGCCTCGACCGTGATCTCAGGCACACCGCTCCTGGTAATAAAGAAATTCTCTTGTTAGACAACCATAATGTTTCACCAAGCTCCACTGAGCCTGAACCTGTCCACATAACATAACTTTAAACAATGGATTTTCCTGAGAGCTACACAAAGCTCCCAACATTGCATATTGCAACTATAGTATATAATTGAGGAATAAACTGCATAATGTTGCTAACTCTATAACCTGTCTAATGACACAATGAACAATAGTGGGCTACTGATGCCAGTGACCTAATGTAACCTATTGATACAAATAAAGATGGCACCTTGGACAGGGGGTCATTCTGCCATTCTACCACTTTGCCTGTGCACCTTGCTTCTGTCTCCTTTAGTTTTCTTTACACCAGAAGGAGGGGCCATGTGCTTTCTGAACAGTTCCTATGTTGACCTTTTGTTTATACCTCACAGTACCTTAATTGTTGTTTGACAAATGCACTGTTGACATACTTTTAACACTAGGTCTGTTTTGTCATTCGGAAATCAGTGGGACTCAGCCTGTCCTTTGCCAAACTATTGGTTCTGATTTCCCCCATTTTCTCTGAATTTTATCCAAGTTGCCCACATCCAAGTAGGTGCCAAGTAGATACATTATACTTGGTTTATGTCAATATTATACCTAATTGTTTAAATATATCTTTATTTTAGTCAGCTTATTTACATGATGGCTATTTTGTGTATGCTACACACCCTTAAGAGTATCAGAACTTTTTTTTTTTAATTTACCATTTTCTATAAAAGGATCTAACTATCAGGGTTCTCAAAAAGATTTTAATTTTTTCTCTCTACCTCCCCTTGATGATTGCAAGTATACAGTGCTGTCATATTTGAGCCATTAAGAATATCTTTTAAAAAAACACAGTTTTTTTTCTTTATGTTAAATTAGGAGAAAATTACATTCCTAGAATTAAAATCTTTGCTAGTAATATGAATTTTGCAAATGTGAGTGCCCATAATGTGCCAGATATTTCACTCAGATTTGCCAAATTAAGATAATCAAATGTCACATAAGATATTAGTAGCAAATTGTTATTTTAAAAACAGTATCTTAGTTTTATATCTAGTGGATCTTCCTTAATTTTCTTCTTATCAAGAATAGCAAGCATGGTGAACCTATGCTTTATTGCTTATACAGACAGACATACACAAGCTCATTTATATCTAAACTTTGTTAAAGGAAGCCTTACCAAAATGTCAAATTTTTCTGTGTTTGGTTGAATTTCTGCTGTCAGTCATAGGTCTATTTTCCAGAGAATAAGTATGCTTTCCCCCATAACCTGCAGATATTTTTTTGTGTAAATCTTAAGATGGATGCTTCAGGAGGTACTTTAAAGAAAATAGTATCTTAAAAAACAAAACAAAACAAAACAAAAACAAAACAGTGCTTTTCAGATTCAAGATGCCATCACACTTTGGCTCTCTCAATGATTCAACAGCTTTAAGGTCCCAATTTTACATGTTTCATCTGAGAATCTACAATGTGAATGGGAAAAAGTGCCTTCTCAACTGAGTCTGTGTAGGAAATGGCCAGCAAAGAAGGACTGTGACTTTTCTTCATTTAGTGTATTGATTTATCAGTATTACATAAGTTTTTTTTTCTTCCAAAAATCAATTTTCAAAGTATCCCTTTGTGAGGAAATTGCACAGATATTCTTCTTTATTATCCATTCTCTTTAGTGAGAACAAACATTTAATGACCTTAAAATGGCTGCAGAGCAAGAGTCAATGAATAATGTGACTATAATTCACATATTATTTACATGGTCTTTATCTTACCTAGTGGTATCCTACTCAACCTGTAAAGCTTTACTTTTAGCCTTTCTTTTGTTAAGAATACAGATTGTTGTCTATTCTGGCAGTAAGCCACTATTCATTTATTGAACATTTTTACATCTGGTTTCCAGGTCATGGAATGTTGCTTGAATCGTAAAAGATTTCACCAGCTGAGAAATAAATATATGACCTTTCAGCTCTATTGTGTCTATCCTATATTGGAAGATTTGTAAAATGGGAAGCACTTAATGTTCTTTCAAATGCTATCAAAATAATTAGCTTGTGTAGCTTAATTGCTATTTTTTTACCATTATTTATTTCAGGGAATAAAAATGTCTTCTCCAAATGAGAAAGCACTTTTAATTGTTATTCCATTAATATTTCAAAAATTATTCAAATTTTAATTGCTTGTTGCTTGCAAATATTTTAAAATATCAGCACAATAAGTTTATGCGTTCTAGAAGAATTTTTGCTTCAAGATTATTTGGCAATTCACTACTGTGAGGGTTTTTGTGATTAATGTACTCTATACAAAGAGAATCATACCTTTATGAATTTAATTCATTGTGCTTTTAAAAAAAGTTTGTGTTTATGTAAGTAGTTAGGCCATGCCTTTGAGAATACAGCAAACCTGAAGTGACAGCACTGATACAAAGCTTGGTTGGCTGTGGGATGTTTTGGTTTACTTTTAATTTGCTTTTAATTGACTTGCTTGTATCTTTAGCTATAAATTTCAATGTACTTCCAATGTAGGACATAGTCCTGTGCACTCACTTTTAGATCTAATGCACAATGTACTCTCATGCATAGCATTGCTATTTTTCTGCATTTTAAATAAATAGTGCCTAGTTAATTGTCACTTCCAGCATGACCATTTACTCAGTTTTTCTGAACTGTACTGATGAGGGAATTGGATAAAAGACAAACACATAGAAATAAAGACCTGTGTGGATCTGGTGCTTCAGCTACCTATGATGGAGGACTGACCATGAACAGACTCTGCAAGTTGATTACATAGGTTTTCATGTCAAAGGGATTCACTGTGAGAAAGTCACTTTAGAATAGAACCTCAGTCAAAAATTTGAACAGCCCAACTACAGTCAGCAGCTTGTGCCCACAATTCTCTACTCCCCGGGCAGCCGGTGCCTGAACCTTAGGTCATGAACTGATAAATGGCAACCCCGGACTTTCCGTCTGAATAAGACTTCACCAGACAACTGGACAGACTTCTCAGTGTATTTGTACAGAGAAATTTAAAAGGGAGGTGTCAGCTTCTGTCTCTGGGCAGTTCAAAGGCCAATCATTCATCTATCTCTCCCAAGAGTTGATGATTTCCTAGCATGAGGCAAATCAAAAAGACAAATCCTTTTAACTAATATTAATCCCACAGATTGGTCAAACATCAGTAAAAATAACATTCTATTTCTATCCTTTCCCAGCTAAATATATACACAGGTACACACACATACACGCACACACACACACACCCCCATACAAAGAGAATAAATTACAAATGGACTAAGTATTTACATTTTACATTACATTAAAATGTGATAACCGTGGCAAGAACAAATCCCTGAGTTCAATCCTTAGTACTGTACAAAAAAAAGTAATATCATGAAAATACTAAAATAAACAATAGAAAAAGTATGCTTTATTTGGTAAAGTTCTAACAATATAAAGTTCAAAGTACAGAAAACAAAACATTGATAAAGTCTATCATATGCAAAAATTCATATGGCTACTTGATATAGGCAAATTCAAAATACAAACAATATTATTAAGAAATTATTTCCAAGTCATTCCTAATACTATCACCCCTAGGGGGGAAAAATACATAAGAGGAAAACCAATTACCCTATAGGAAAATGTAAAAGGTATGCATTGAGAATTCACAAGAAAAGAAAAAACAACGTCTTCAAAATATGAGTAAAGGATTGGATATGTGACTCAGTGGTTGAGCGCTTATCTAGAATACATGAGGCCCTGGGTTCAATCCCTGTAACTAAAACACACACACACATACACACACACACACACACACGCACACACACAGAGTGAGAAATATTCAACCTTTCTCCTAATAAGTCAAGGGTAATCTAATAAGACTAAACATCTTTTCACTCAGAAGATAGTACAACAGTTTGATAACATACTATGTTGTCAACAACATGTGAGGAAATAAGCATCTTCATCCATTGCTGTGATAACAGAAGACTGTTCATCTCCCGTGGAAGGCTTTTTGGTATGTTAATTAAAGTTACTGAACTAGTTGTAGTCATCCACACCTGTAGTCCCAACTACTCAAGAAGCTAAGGTAGGAGGATCACTTGAGCCCATGAGTTTTAAGACTATCTTGGGCAACCTAGCACTACCCCATTTAAAAAAAAGGAAAAAGAAAAAAAGAAGTTACTAATGTTAATACACTTTAACCTAGATATTTAATTTCTGATAATTCATCTAACAGATATGTAGTGCATTGTGTGGGTTATGAAGAACATTAATGTGAGTTGCTTCAATTTTCTGTCTGAGAGAAGCCTAAATCTTACCTTTGAGATTTGTTAAAGAAAGCAATGGAGAAATAGTGACACATACATGGGTTTTTGTAATGCATATATATAATTTGCATATAATATGCATATTACAGTGCATGGAACCAAACACATGCTAGGAAAGCACTCCACCACTGAGCTACACCCCCAGCCCCAGAAATTATAAAATATTAAGTGTGATCAAGAAGTGGTAGGAGATGAAGCTAGAGAAGTTAGGTAAGGAAAGAAAATAAAAAGCATAGTGTTTCATTCGAATGGGCTTGGATTTACTGTCATGGAAGTGAAAAGTCATTGTAGTCTTTAGAATAGGTGAATAATACACATTTTAGATAGATCATTCTGAATATTACTGGATATTGACTCAATAATGAGACACTGGAGGCAGCAAGAGTTATTAGGACATTTTGTAATAGTGGACAGTCAATGATGATAAAATCTTGAAGTGAGGTAAAAACAGAAACTCAAAATTGTGTCTGAGGGCATCTGGCTGTTCATTGATAGTGTGGGTTTCATTTAACTAAATCTTGGGGATTATAAAGAAGCCAATGATGTCTAAGAAGCAATAGCATTGTGTTTCCTTCTTTGTTTCTTTTTGGTTCTGCCAAAAGTTAAACCACTTCTGCAAGCATTCCTTTTGGCTTTTATGATCTTCCTTCAAATTTTTGTCAGTATGTTTGTCTACACTACTTTTAAAAAATTTGTTTTCTGCTATTTATATAATAGAAAAATGTAATATTTCATGTTTCTTATAATCTCTAAAACTAGCTCCAGCCAATATTTTCCTTAACATATGCAGTTGAAAATACAAGTATTGAAACCAGGAGCAAGCTGAATATGTGGTCATGAAGACTTGGTATAAGGACTAAATTCATGGTAAAAAGAAATCATAATAAATTCATTCAGCCCTTAGGAGCCCCATTCAGCCAACCTGGACTCCTGTATTTCTCTTGCTGCTTTCTCTTACCTGTCCTGTGTGGCAGGTAGTAAGCTGCTTCCAAAGAAGGAAGAAGGGGTACTTCTGACTCAAGTTAAAAGGGTACATGTTAAGCAATACTTTGAACTGCTTTCTTAAAGTTATTTAGTAAGATTTTTTAAAAATGAAGTTTCTATTTTAACAAGAACCTATTAGCCCATTAACTAGAATATTAACCAAATTATTTATCTAGGTCCCCAAAACTTAAACAATTAAATTACATTGAAAATGTTTTCCCAAGGAGAAGATGATTCTTTTGTTCCATTTCAGGTGCAAGCAATTTTCCTACACAAAATGGAACTATGAAAACAGTTTAATCATGTGAAGATGTTTCCACCAGTTCTAGTTTATGGTGCACATTTATCATTGCACTATTTCTTTTTAATGGAGTGATAAGGGAGTGATTGAGTTAGATTACAAGTTTGAACTCTACTTTTTTATTTATTTATTTTATTTTTTTACTTGCTGCCAGAAAAAGTGTTTCTGAATCTTCTTTCCTGTGCTCATTAATTCCAGCTTCTCATAAAGGGTCATTGTATTTCTGAGTGTAATATTTTCTACCCAACATTGATGCTTTCTTAAGAGAAAGAACAACAATATTTGAACTTCAAAGATAGTTTTGCTTCTTGTTTTTTTACTCTTCTTCCCCATCTGTGCAATGTGCTTTTTGCTTGATTGACATTAAGAAAAACACATGCATATGATTAAAGATTTTCTCTGTTGCTTATCCTTTGATATTTTAGCTAAGAGCAAATGAATCCCTCAGCAGCCTTATGCTGTTGCATAAAGGTGGCTTATTTGTCCATGAAGGTCTCTAATTCACTGTCACCTCTGGAGCTAAATATTTGCTTTGAATAACAAGCATAACTTTTTATCAGTACCACATACACCCTCATTGAAAATTCAATTGTTGAACTTATAGGTTAATAAAAGAGAATCCTGTAAAGTTACACTCTACACAATGTTAATTTGCCTTCATTATTTCAAGATATTTTCTACCTCAGGGTTCCTATATCATTGATTGCTCTATAGCTAGATGAGCTATAGGTGACAACACTGTCTCTATACTTAGCATATAAGAAAACAATTAGTGTTCCTTATGTCTTTTAAGATTTTCATATAATTTATAGTATTTGAGATTGGACTAAGTAAATCAGTAAAAAAATAAAAAGTAAAAACTGCAACTTAAAAGGCATAAAAAGAAGAACTTTTCTTTTTATTTAACTGGAAGTCCAGAAGTTGGGAAGGTTCCAGATGTGGGGTAATTATATTTGTTATTTCAAGTATCCAGGTTAATCTTATCTATTCTGTCATCCTCTGGGTCAATTTATATGAGGGTAAAGTCCACTCCTTATAGTTTCAAGATGTCCACCAGTGGCCACTGAGTCTATATGCTTCCCAGTTAATGTCCAGCAGCAGAGAAAGAAGCTGCTCCTTCCCAGAAAGCTTGCAATGCCATCTTCACATATGCCATTAACCCCAATTGGCCTAGTACTTCTCATGTCTGAGTCAAAAAGAACAGGTACTGGGAAGGAATCCATTGCTTTCCACAGTGCTAGAATCTTTATATAGAAAAGGCATATGGGATATTTAAACAGCAACTCAAAGTCTAAAAACAAAAAGACAACATATGTACAATTAGATATTATTTTTATAATTTGCCTTAATTACCTGTACTTTGGAATATCCTGGAAGGATTTCTCCCTAAATGGAGCCCACTTCTGCCATTATACAGAAGAAAAATATTTATGTTCTGAATGATATCCAGCCCACATCTTTGTCATTGAAAAAGTCTATCTTCACACACAACAGACTCAACTACAAGTTTTAGGTGTCCCTCTTTATGTAATATTGGCTTTGATTTTAAAAGGAGAGCCAACAAGTATCCTTCAAAGTTCAGGAATATCTGGATACTGGCATATATGCAATTGTGTGTGTAAGCACACTTGAGTGCATACTGAAAGAATTGAAGTAGAGAGAGGGAAATCATTAGCATCCTGTAATTTGTCATTTGTTACCCTGACATGGAAATATATATTTTGGGTGTCACATGCTCCTATACTATGAAAATTATCAAAATATATTGAAGAATTTATAAGTATGATTCCAGAGCACTTTTATTACAATAAAAAACTTACAATATAAAATTGATTATAAATAATATTTTTCCACAAGATAGAAATCTGAGATTGATTCATAGGTATGAAACATTGCATTTTTTTATACAAACAAATGTTCCATACTTTAGCCCTGAATAAGTAGATTGTATTAAAAAAAGAAAAAAACGAGCCTCGTTCAAATGACTCCATGGAATAGTCATATAAAAGTTTTACAAAATATTTTTTAATCCTTAGAGAACTATAATGCATGATTAACTTAAAATTAGACCATGTGCAAGTCCTGCATACTGCTATTATCCATATTAAATATGACTTTTTAATTTTCAGTAATTGCCTTTAGAAATACAAAAATACATAGTCAAACGATGAGCTGCTTAGTGTAATAAGCCAGTTCAAAATCTTAGAATAGACGTATTCTAAATGTTTTCTTTTTTAACTCATTAAATGTTCTCCCCATCTCCATTTCACCTTTTGGTAAGTTCTCCAGAACAGAACTATTCTAGTAGTCATTATAAGAATAATTCAGGGAAACAAAACAATATCTTAGGAATATTCTTCTGGAGATAATTATATGGTTAAGTGAAGAAATGTCATTAAAATAATTTTGTTAATTATGATTCAAAGTATTTTTAAATATACATCATAAGTTTTATTCACTTAATAAAAGTAGTCATACATTTATAATCATGCCAGTACTATTTTGGCCCAAGAGTAGGACAGATAAGGTCCTTCTTCTTGTGAAGGTAAAATTGTAAGGGGGATGCACAGGTAATTTTTTATTAGATGGCCAAGATAATATTAAGCATGAGTAAATTCAATGAATTTGGAAGAATCCCTAACTGACTACAAGAAAACATGGACTTCTGTCCTAAAATTTCATGGCACTGAATTCTGCGAAAATGAGCATTGAAGCTTATTGTGCACCAGAGTCTACAGATAAGAGCACACCTTGACTTTGACCTTTTGGACCCTACATACAGGACTGCGTTTGAGCACACTGGCCCAGATTTCTGAGATACAGAAACTGTAGGACAATAAATGAATGTTGTTGTAAGCTGCTGGGTTTGGTAATTTCTTATGACAGTGATATAGTCTCTTTCAGTGCCAATCAGGCATGAATACTATTTCCTGTTTCAAACTGCAATAGGCAGGGGTCTCTGTCTTGATCTTTACTTAATAGAATCTTCCATTCATATCTATGTTGTATAAATATTTGTTATCCAAATTGTTGAAGTCACAGTACTGATTGGTGCCACTCACCAAAATTTTTCTTAATAACTGAACATTCGAAAGCTTGGCCATCGCTGTCCCTGTAACATTACTTGGCATTTAATACTAGCTAGCACCAGTTGATTTCTTGTTATTTAAAAATGAAATACAAATGCAGGGCAAATCAATTACCCAGTAAAATTTCAAATCTTGCAAAAGACAAAGAATCTATTAAGCTATTGAAAATGATATTTGAAAATTTCTCAAATGATAATCATGTAGAATCAGACCATTAAATAATGGAGGAATCAAGCAATCAACAAGGACAATTGTGGGATAGTAAATTTACTCTAGGTGTTTTTTCCTGGTAACTAATGGCTAACCAAGTACCAATTAACCAGCATTTTCTATAGTGTGTCTGGCTACTCTGACTTGGATTGTACTTTAGGATTATTTTTGGGTTAAAGTGTTTATTTGTGTTTAATCCATTCATCCCTTCTTCCTGAGGAAGGATTCATGGGTTTTGCCTGTCAAACGTAGTCCCTTGGATTGCAACTACAATTTTGGCTCCAAAGTGTCTCTACCACTACACTCCACCATTTACAGAAGAGAAATAAGTGTACCTGCTGATAAATTAGACATCCTCAAAGCAATAATTGCCTGGATCAGGCATGATCTTGCTATGTCATTTAGACGCGACTGTACTCTACCATCTGGCCTTCTCCAGCTTCTGCTCCTGGGATGTTGCACACATGCTTTCCCCAGGGAGTTCTGGCCCGCAGACTGCTCCCTTCCAGCTTACTCTCTTCTTCTGTCTCTAACTTACCAAGGTCTAAAGTGTCTCTTTTAATCGGTACCTTAAGTTTTTTAGAAAAATATTTTTAAGGTATTTTATTGTGATTAAATATACTTGTTTTAGGCACCTCTCTTTGCTTCTAGTGTCTTATACAGAAGTTAAAACTGATTATTAATGTGCCTTTTGGAAATATTTTTATTGTTACTTTTACAGGCCTACATTTCCTTGTGGATAATTTTTACTTTGATGTACGTTAGATTGTTTTCAAAAGGTGCAAGCAATTTCTGCGTCACAGACTGAGTGTTGTGCCTTATTTGTTTGTTCCTCCCTTCTTTCACATGAACTAGAGATACTCCAGCCTCAGTGTTAGCTGGACACATGGCCACCCTGCATCTAGATGTCTGATCTCCTTGGTATGACCATGTGATTAAATTCTGACCAATGGGAAATAAGGATCTATTAAACTCGGAGAAAGTAACCTTAATAGGATAAGATAGTTTTCTCTCTCCTGTTGCTCTTCTCTCTCAATTTTTTCCTTTTTCAGTAACTGAACATGATGGATGGAACTGAATCAACCATTCTGGACCAGAAAATGGAAGCAATAAGCCAGAAGAGCTTGGAGTACCTGATGATTTGGGAGCTGCTAACATAGCCCTGGACTCCAAAGTGTTTGTAAGACACTCATAAATTTCTGTCTTGTTGCAGCCATTGATATTTTGAGTCTTCTGTCACATATAGTTAGATCTAATTCTAAGAAATATACTCTGTATAGCTAATTTGATGAAGGTTTAACTGACTCTAAGTTGAATAACAAATAAGGTGCATTACCATCTGTATCTTAAGAGGCTCAAAATCCTTAGAGTCTTGTCATTCTGATGTCTCTATTTTCTAATAGTGCCACTGTTGTTTAGCTCAGGTATGTAGATTACTTGGATTTAAGTGTCTTAGAAAATTTTATTCTCACTTCATAACTAAATGACTATTGTGCCCTGTTCCACAACTAATTTGAGCTTCTGAATTCTACTTTGCTTTCAGTTTACCTACAGATTGTCCCCTCCAATTCTTTCCATCTTTTCTATCTCCCTTTTTTCGGTGCTGTTGCTTTTCTTCTTCTCTTCTTCCTCTGCTTTCTCCTTCTCCTTCATGTCAAGAGAACTTCTTTAGTCATTTTTAAAGGAATATATTTTTAATAAAAGGAACATAAACCAGTTTATAAGATAGTGCCTCAGAATCCCAGTTTGTTATTCTCATATACCCCTTTGAAGATCCTACTCAGCAGTGGTAGAGACCCTGGCTACAGTGTGCAAAGCACAGGCTCCATGTAAGTGAAGAGTGATCAAGTTCTGAGAATCTCACGGACACTCCTTTGTGGGTACACTTATTTTGTTAACCACACGCTTTTTTGTTTGTTTTAGGTATACTAGATGGACATTGCTGAAGGATCTAAGCTATCTGTACTTCTGAGTACTTCGAAGAATAGCTCATTTGCTACTCAAGTAGAACAGGTAGGCAGAGAAAAGCAGCCCCAGGGCATGGGCCAACCTCTCCTCCTATAGCTGCCAACACCCAAGGAAGGGCTCATGTGTTGACTGCATGCTCAGATCACTTTCAGTACCTCATTGAAAACTATGGAAAGCCCAGAGTGGCAGGACTAGTACCTCTGTTGGGAAAGATATTATATGTCATATGTCTGCATATGACCTTCTACTGAAAACATGCATTTCAAACAAAGTATTTTCATTGGTGACTCTAGAAAGCACAAAATTGTTCTTTATTTGGGCAATTACTACTGATATCAATATATGATTTAAAAATGTTATGTTCATGTGCTAATATACCACAATGAATACCAATTATATGTATAATTATATGCACTAATTAAAGTAATAATAAAAATATCAATAGACTAGACCAAGTAGAACAGGGAAAGGTATGAGGAGAGGAAAAGAAAAGTACTGAGAAAATTACTGTTCCTCCCTTCTTCCACATGAACTAGAGCTACTCCAGCCTCACTGTTAGCTGGACATATGGCCACCCTGCATCCAAATTGGCCAAATTATGTTATGTGCATGTATACATATGGCAGGATGAATCCCACTCTTATGTCCAGTTATAATGTATCAATAAAAAATGAGGACAAAACATTAAACCATAGTTCAAAGAAAGAATTTCTATGGCAAAACTATACCCTTGTGAGGCATAGGCTTGGTACTTTCTGGGTATGTGCCTGGATTCCCCAAAGAATTGAGAATGCCTTGAGCAGGTGTAGTTTGTTTACAACTTTCCCACTCTTACCTTTGCTAGATCTTTTAGGAAAAATTAAATTTTCAGGTAGTATGCAAAACATGAGTATTTTGTATAACTGTAGCTTGGCTGTCAGACTGAAGGATGAAAACTTACAAAAGAATCAGTGCTTAGGGGGCTGGGGTTGTGGCTCAGCAGTAGAGCACTCTTCTAGGATGTGGGAGGCCCTGGGTTTGATCCTCAGCACCACATAAAAATAAATAAATGAATAAATAAATAAAGGTATTGTGTTCAACTACAACTAAAAAATAAATATTTAAAAAAGAATCTATTTTTTTTCTTTTTTACTGATTTTATTTTTTTAAATACCCAACAGTGGAATTCATTACAATTATTATTACACATATATGCCACAATTTTTCACATCTCTGTTTGTATGTAAAGTAGGTTGACACCCAATTCATGTCTTCATTGCAGCACAATTCACAATAGCTAAACTGTGGAACCAACCTAGATACCCTTCTGTAGATGAATGGATAAAGAAAATGTGGCATATATACACAATGGAATATTATTCAGCATTAAAAGAGAATAAAATCATGGAATTTGGAGGTAAATGGATGAAGTTAGAGAATATAATGCTAAATGAAGTTAGCCAATACCCCCCCCCCAAAAAAAAATGCTGAATGTTTTCTCTGATATAAGGATGCTGATTTATAGTGGGGTTGGGGCGGGGGAGAGCATGGGAGGATTAGATGAACTCTAGATAGGGCAAAGGGGTGGGAGGGAAAGAGAAAAGGAATGGGGGTGGAAAAGACAGTGGAATGAGATAGATATCATTACCCTAAGTACATGCATGAAGATATGAATGGTGTGAATATACTTTATGTACAACCAGAGATATAAAAAATTGTGTTCTATATGTGTAAAATGAATTGTAATGCATTCTACTGTTATATATAACAAATTAGAATAAAAAGTGCTCAGGGAAAAAAGGAATTAGAAAGGTGTTCAATGGAAATAAAATTTGATATCACAAAGAATAGAAAATTAGATGCACCTGCCTGCTAGTCTGCCACATCTTTAGCTCTTGCTTCTAGTAGAAGGATTGGAAGGAGTGGGATAAGACCATATTTGTCCCAAAATTCTACTGCTACATGACTTAACATATTAAATTGCTCTCCAGTATCCATAAAGGATTATGTAACTTTATTTTCTTCAGCTCCTTTGTAGATAGCATGCTGGCATGGGAAGAGACAATTGTTCTTCTATTTTACTTTTCTTTCATCTCATTTTTGACACTACTTGAGATGCATCACTGCTATCACCTAAACCTGAGTTCATATGAAATCAAAATGATACTAAATGTATCATGGGAATATATTTCACAAGCCTTCTCTGTTTTTCAGATGAAGAGGAAAATTATTGTGTTTCTCTACTTCTCTAGAGACCAAAAACAATACACGATTTTCTGAACTAAAGTATCTCAGTCATACCTGGCAGCCTTCATCAAGAAAGGGTATATGGAATATGGACTGGAAATGTAGCTGAGTACTAGAGCACTTGCACCTGCCTACCATGTATGAGGCCCTATGTTCAAACCCCAGTGCAAAAACAACAAAATACCCACCCACATGTAGAATAAGCAAGCATTAGAAAGTATCAGAAAAACACAAAGTTAGAAATCTAGCTGTTCTGATTTTTGTGAGTCACATCATCTAGCAGAATATCCTAACTGTGTACTTATTTAATTGATGCCCACCTTATCATGTTGTTAGCCTTAATGTCTATCACTGTCCTGACACATAGTAGGTGCTAAATCCATTTTTTGAATGAATGAATGATTTTAAAAGAAAACTGTGGGAGCTCAAACTCTATACAATAGCCATTTCTAATGCAGTTTCAGACAGGAATTGGAAATAAATGACAACCACAGGATATAGATATTTGTAATTTGGTATAAAATCATTTTTCCAGCTGGGAATGGTGGTTGGCACACTCCTATAACTCTAGTCATTTGGAAAGCTGAGGCAGGAGGATCACTTCTTAAACCTAGATATTTGAGATGAACTTGGGCAACATATTGAGACCTCATCTCAAAAAAAAAAAAGTTAAAATATTTTTCAACATCGGTGCATATAAAAATTAGATTTCTTTTCTCTGATAGAAACTGATCAACCAAGATAAATTACACTAGTAATATTTAGAAAAATAATATATACTAGACACAGATAAATTTCTTTTATATTTCATTGTTAAGAATTTCCACTTATGCTGGATTGTGGCTTAGTGGTAGAGTGCTCGCTTCGCATGTGCAAGGTCCTGAGTTTGATCCTCAGCACCATATAAAAATAAATAAATAAAATAAAGGTATTGTGTTCAACTACCACTAAAAAACAAAATTATTTTTTAAAAAAAGAATTACCATTTAACTCAAACATTGGCTAGATATATCACTATAAAATATTCTTAAAACAACCAAAACCTGTCTACATCTACTGCTTCCTAAGTCTACTATTTCTGTCTTTGAACTCCATAAAAAGCATCAAGATTTTATGGGACACAGAGTCACTCTAAATGTTATCATGAAGCTTTAGATGTTCTATACCTTAGCTGTTCTTGACTTTTTAAGCTGATAAAGAAACTTGAAGAAGAAAAATATTAAAGAGTGAACAGTCATGGAGAAGTTTGATTGAGCCAAGGGGCCATGATCCGATGGCAATAAATCAGGGGAACTTAGTGGGGCCGTGTGCTCAGATTCTCTATGGCCCTGTGTCTTCAGTCTTCAGAGGAAGTATGTTCCTATCCTCTGGCCACAGGGAAGCTGGCTCTTGAGTGAGGTCATAGAACCTTATTCCGGGGACAAGGGAGAAGAGTTGATGAGAGTAACACTTCTGATTCTGCCCTTTTTTCAAATGGCAAGCTGACATATATTGGAGTATCATGTCTTAAACCTCATCAAAATCAAAATAAAAGAAAGCAAGGCCAAATTTGCCTTTACTGGCAGTTCATCTGAAAGACTCCCAAAACTACTTTGACCAACTAAAAACAGATGATGTTTGAAACATTTTGTTTTTAAATTTTTAAACTCTCTTTGCTGATGTTTTGTTTTTGCCCGTATCAAGATCATATATTTAAAATTCCTCTCTGTAAGAAATTAGTATGCATAGTTCATCTTCCAAAAGTGATAAAATTTCCCCCCTTTAATATCCTTTTCTCTCATTTGCATCTTGAAAATAAACATAAGGAGACTTCTAAATAAAACATTAAAAACAATAGTTTCACTTGATAATAGTTTCCTTCTTTACTGTTGGTTAAATAAAAATTGTTATTGGAATATTGAGATCAAAGCAAGACAGATACTTCCTCCCTTAGAGTAGCAAGTAGTCACTAAAGAAATGAGCATGACAAAGGGTGTAACCCAGGATATCTCTGGACACATCTCCTTTGACAGGGATCCTGCTCTGTCTCCTAAGTTGTAATTCTGTCCATTAAGGCTAAACCTAATGAGGCCTTGAAGGCACCTGTGATTGGTGAATTATTTAAATTCTTTCCCTATGCCACCCTGCTCAAGACAAGACCTCAGGTGAGACATGGAAGATGCATTCCCTCTGTGTCCTTAATGCTGATGGCAAATTGAAGCCAAAGCTGAAGTTTGCAAGATATATATCTTTAATGAAAGAAATATATATTTTTAACTGAGTGATAGAAATAAGGAATTTCATAACTCAAAAAACTGTCCTGCGTAGACTTTAATGAGAAAAACAGTATAGTTAAAAAAATCAGATGGTAAGAGTACTATCCACACATTATCTTGAATACTTAGTAGGAACCTAAAGTCTTGTATAGTATTTCTGAATGAGCCTCTAGCAAGCCTATCAGAATGTGAAGTCCAGGCATCAAGACAGGGCCTTGTCACATGTTCCCAATAGGTGTACGATGCTGGCTTTTTCTCCCAAATTGTTATGGAACTCAATTGCCATTGAAATGTGCAAGAGAAAATTTGCCTGGCATCTTAAAAAATATGTTGAAATTAGTTATTCCACAAATAAATTTTAGCTAATTTATTTTAAAAATCTAGATTCTGTGGGTTAACTGTGAGTAATTTATAGGGCTTATATATTCAGTACATTCATTCATTGCTTTCACATGTTAATAGCTATTCACCCAATGTTCCCTCTGAATTGCATCTTAACAAGATTATGATCCTTTTACTAATTTATTGAACTAGCATGGAATATATTTATATAAAAATTAGCTGCTTAAATACTTCCTTGATGAAAAACATAGCTGTTGTAATTTTATTATGAATTTTAATCAAGGAAAAATGACCTTTGAAATTTTCTTCTACCTCATTTTCTGTTTGTGTGTGTGTGCATGCTTCTCTATTTTTATATGATTAGAAATATTTATGATTTAATTAAATTTTATATAGAAAACATGTGACTGGACAGTAAAAGCTTGTTTTGAGAGGAAAAAACCTTAAGGAAACAGTTAATAAATAATATAACTAATAGAAGACCTGTTTTCTCTGAAAATACTAGGTTTTTTCCAGCATGGTTTATCTATTACACAATAAAATGTATTCTGGCTTGTTTGTGGTTTAAAAAATATCCTCTGAAGCCAATCCAAAAATGCCTTGTTCTCAGTTTCTTTTGATGCAAGGTTCCAAGCCTTTTGGGGATCTGCTGTAATTATTGCCAGTTTAACAAGTACCTCTTCATACCATACCCAAAAGATAGCTCATGAAGATGGTTCTCTGATAAAATCCAAATTTCTGTCTTGTGACTGTTAGAAAATTATAAAAACCTATATGACTGGAAGGGATTTTTAAATAAACTGTTGGTCCTTAAAAACTTCAATGTATGAAACAATCTACCTGAAACTGTTTTTCACTGTTGATTCTCAAGCCAGCACAAAGGAGCTGGTCCAGTTGATGAAGACTAGTGTTTCAGCATAAGTTATGAGTAACCCACATTACTATCATGCTGATTGTCCCAAAGCCATAATGAGAATGCAGAAAATGATTATCAAATTACTAATGTAATTATTCATTTCAATATGGTGTTAAAACTCAATGAAGGTCGTGTCTATGTAGCAGTAGAAAAGGGGTGATCCTAAAGGGGTGATCCTTTTCCTATCCATATTTCTTTTTAAGAAGACAAGTTAACAAGAGAGAAGCACAATTAATTCATTTAAAAATAGTTTATGTATATAAGAGCCTTTAGAATAAAGACCTGAAGATTCAGGGTGATTTTGCATTTTTTATGCTTAGATTTGTTGAAGCATGTACAGCCCTATAGAAATGCAATTGGACAACAAGTGAATAACCTAATGATAGTGGACTGAATAGGGAAACCCAGCAAAGACTGTATGTTTATACTCTTTTTGGCTTTTCTGTGTAGCATTCCTCCCTCCAGGGTATGGGGGAGAACCTCTGCTGAAATGTATGTCTTACCATCTCCAATAGGACTGGGAGTCAGATAATTTCTTTATGGCCAGCTCCGACACAGAAAAATGGGAAAAGATTAGAGTAATATTTTTCGGCTTCAAAACTTGGTTTGGAGAAAGGGGGTTCTATGTCTATGACACACCTTGGAGAAAGACAGGGTGAAAGAGATTGGAAGATAGGAGAAGTGAGAGAGAGGCTGCTTCTAATTCTACTTCTGAGGCATATACTTTGGGGTGTTGTTTTCTGAGCCCCAACATCTACTTTAAGAAAAAAAGTTGATTATGGTGTACTTATCTCTGACTTTTTCCACATATGGTGACAAAGTAAAAATTTAGGGTTAAAAGATAGGAAAAGAAGGAACATAAATGAGATCATCTTAAAATTAAGATGTTTATTCACTTATTCATTTATTTAAAGAATCTAATAATTGAAAGTTCCCTTGTAATTTGCTGCTTTTGTTGAGATATCAAAAAATTAGACATGAGAGAGATTATGTTTGAGAACTATAGGTAATTAAAGAAATTAATTGGTCACAATTATTTTCCAATTTGTACCGGTCATCATGTAATTATTCTGCATAGTCCTCAAAGATCACTTTTCCTTTTGTACAGTTTTTCCTTTCAGTGGTTTTTCAATGCGTGTTCATCAACATCATGACCAGGTATAGAATAACAAGTCATTTTGCAAGAGAAAGACTACTGGACCTCAGAACTAAAAGTAAACTGAGAGTATTTAGTGTAAGGGTGGTGTTATACATGAGAATCTGATTTATAGAGCTGAAGTGACTGTCTAACTTTCCCAGGAAGCTCAGAGCCTGGAACAAGTGATACGTGATACTAATATATTAGAGAGTACACTTCCAGGTAAGTAGCCTAAGGAAAAAGGGCAGAGAAGGAGGAGTGTTACCGAGCTATGTGTTCCTTGATACCAAAGTTCAATCTATTATGATTTTGCAGGACCATATAAATGAATGTGTCTTGGATCAACCTGCCCAGAAGTAGGATAAGAAGTATTCCACCTCCTACTGGTCTTAATATTGCCCCAAATGATATATGGTCTCTTTTATTTCAAGGCTACATATTTCATCAACAACAGAGAATCCCTGAAATTGAAAGCCAGAGCTCTGCATATTATATATACATATATATATATATATGTATATATATATATCATTGACTTTGTGCTCCTGTGTGGTTGGAAGCTGAGTGGAGCTTGGTGCAGGAAATGCAGAGTTTATTGCCTTGACAATGCTTAGGGTAAGAAAATGCTTAAGGGCATTAGAGGTAAGTTAGGAAGTTAGGAGGCACAAAGACTTTTGATTCATGACTCTCCTTCTAGCTATGGCAAAACCAAGTCGAGGACATACTCATGAGATGGATCTTTTAAAAATCGGACATACTCATATGAGATGCGATCTTTTAAAAATCGTGATCATAATTTTTTAACCAGGATGAATAAGAAAAGGGAAAGCACATGACCTTTGTATTGATTTTTTCCTCAGAAAAAAATTCATTTTAAATTCTTAAAAAGGAAACAAGTGTCATATGTTTCTGACAGTTTGGTAAATTAGATTATTGAAAAATTCTGATACAAAATACCAGGGGAAAGATAACTAAGCATATTTTAAATATGTAGCTAAACAAGTGAGAAATTAAGGATATTAAACTATACTAAGGATAGGAATTTCTGCTTATTGAGAAATTATTAAGAAACTGAAAGAGCAAGATAAAAAGGTAGAAAATATTTATAGCATGAATAATCAAAATATGTTTATAGTCAGAATATATGAAGAGTTCCTACAAAACAAGTCTTTTTTTTTTGGTTCCAGAGATTGAACCTAGGAACACTTAACCACTGAGCCACATCCACATTTCTTTGTATTTATTTATTTATTTATTTATTTTTATTTTGAGACAGTCTTGCTAAGTTCCTTAGGGCCTCACTAAGTTGGAGGCTGACTTGTGATCCCCTTGCCCCAGCTTCCCAAGTTGGTAGGATTATGGGTGTGTGCCACTGCACCCAGCAAGACAAATTCTTTAAAGAGTTGCATGAATTAATAATAAAAAATGGGCAAAAGCCTTTATTTTTCCTCAAATGTCAATGATAATATAAAAATGTACTCTGCATCTTCAGGGACATGTAAGTAAAGACTGGAATAAGGTGGCAGCCCAGCCTCACCAGAATATCTAACATGGAAAAGATTGACAATGGCTAGGATGTTGTCAGGGTTCAGGAAACATTGACCCAAATATGGTGCCATGGTATGTTGAATGTTTTAAGCAAAAGGAACTTCAGAAGCCATTAGTATAGAATGCATTTTCTGATCTTCTCATGAAAAATGTCATAAGACCCTCATGTGAGAGATGCCCTTCCTACACACCCATAAGAAATGAGCGTCCTTGCCTCCAAAGACAGACAGATGCCGAGAATAATCAGAAAGCCTACTTGCTCAATTTTTCCCACTTTATTACTCTTAGGTCCTATCCATTTTTGTCTGTCATATTTTTTCCCATGACTCTCTGCTCTTCATTAAGTGTAATATAAAAACACTCAAGTTTAGCCATTTCTTTGGGTCTTCATTATTAATACTCCATGTCACATAAAATTTATGTATTACTATATCTGTATGATCTTCTCTTGTTGGTCTGTCTTTTGTTACAGGGACCTCAGCAGAGAACTCAGAAAGATAGAGGGAAAAAAAGCATTTCCCCATACAATGTAAAATAGCTGGAATCCTCATATGATTTGCTGGTACCATAAATTAGAGCAACTACTAAGGAAAATTGTATGGTAGTATTTAATGATGAAGGGATTCAAAAGATGTCCCCTCTAAATATGCCACTTTGGCTGTGGATTACTTTGAGACAAAGGAATTGAGAACCAGCAGACACAGGAAATGCCCTTTGTCTTCCCTTTGATTGACTTATTTGTGCATAAATTTCTTTTGTAAAGGGAATTCCCATTAGTAAAGGAAGATACTTACTCTCAGAGACAACTTTTATCACATAAGGATCTCCCAAGATGACCTTTATTTACTGAAAACATCCTCTCCTCAGCTGCTTTTAATTTGTCAGCTCACACTCAGAATCTCTATTTCTTTGAGTAACCCAAAATGGAATGTTAAGTCTCTATTACCTGACCGCTTCCTGGAGTTTCAGTCTCTCTCTCTCTCCTTGTCCCCCCACCCCCTATCAACTTTCGAAACTCTCAAGCATATTCATGTAATGAAAATTGATTTTTTTTTTATTTTGCTAAACTGTCTTATATCAGTTTAGTTCTTAGGCCAACTATAGAACCTAGAAGGGTAGATTGATTCTTTTTATTTGTGTATACTGATGTGAGCATATGCATATCCTGTGGTCCAGGATTTCTAGCATATACTCAATAGAAACACATACCTACATGCATGAGAACACATTCAAAAGAACAGTTAAAAATACCTTGTTCAGGGCTGGGGTTGTGGCTCAGTGAGGAGCGTTTGCCTAACATGTGTGAGGCACTGGATTTGATTCTCAGCTCCACATATAAATAAATGAATAAAATAAAGGTCAATCAACATCCCAAAACATTTTTTTAAAAATACTTTATTCATTAAAATTCAACAGAAAAATTAACGCTACTATAGTATTGTTAGGGAGAAAAAAAAATTCCTCTACTCCCTTATGATAAGTAGGCAGGGTCCTGCAAACTAAACTGACAAAAAGCAGAATCTCAATAGAAAAGACAGAGTTTTGTTTTTCATATATGTATTTGTGTATTCACAGAAACATGCAACTCAGAGATAGTTACAATTTGAGTCTCAAGCACCACCACCCTAATGAGGGAAGAGTTTAATGACTGAAGGGAGCAAGTAGGTACTCTTCTGAGCTACTGGCAATATACTTTATCCTGACCTAGATATTGCTATATGTGGATATCTAATTTGTGAGGCTCATTGAGCTAAACACTTAATTATGCACATTTCTATCTACATCTTATAGTACAAAAAAATATTACTAAAAATATTGTGTATTAAAATGTTAAACAATTTACAAATATTGTTAAAATTACTAAATTGTTACTTGTGATTATGCTGTCTTTAGCATTAAGAAATGTTCGTTTTTTAGAGAGCTATACTTATTATACATTTTGAGATATCAGGATGTTCATTTATATTAATATTTAAACAACAAAGCAAATTTATAGAATGTTAGGAAAAAGAACTCGATGGATCTTCAATGAAAATTTTAAAAAAAGGAAAAACTAGTAAAAATTTAGGTAGTGTGTTGGAAAATTTTTATGAAACAAAAATAATTTAGGAATATAATACATATCAACCTAACTAAAGAAGAAATAAAAATATTGAAGCCATTTACATTTAATTAATAAATGTAAATTTAACAATCTTTAGTAACTAGACTACCTTAAAGAAGAATTTTAATAATCATCCAAAGAACAAATAATTCTACTCTTATACAAAAACTTCCAAAGAAAATCAAGCGAATATTTCTGGCATCACTTTATCAGGATAATATAGTCTTGATAGCAAAATCAGATAAGAGTCATGAATAAAAAAATATAGGAAATGAATATGCAAGAATCCTTTAAAAAGTCAGGCAACATAGTCTAGCAAAATACATATATATATTCATCATAATCAAGTCAGGTGTTTCCAAAAACTGAGGAATATTTGGCAAAGCATCTTTTAATATGGTCATTTTCATAGAAGCATTCAATAAAATACAAGTACCCATTTTTGTTTAAATCATATTAAATGACAAAAAAAGTCCTCATTCTATACTAGAAATACCCCAAATCAGAACTCTCTGACCTAGTTGGTAAATGGAGATTCCAGAATTCAGTAAATTTTCAGAATCACAGAGAAGTTGACAAAACAGTGTGTTCTACAGTGTCAGAGATAGTCTTACTTTAGCCAATTATATGATATTTCTACTCAAATATTTTCACAAGAAAGGGAAAAAAATGTGAAATAAGGGATGAACCCAATAAGAAACCAAAATTCATTGCCTTGCAGTGGGAACGTTCCCAAGAGAATGAAATCTGGGATTAGTAACGAAGCCCTGAGCACCCACTGCACCCCATCACTATCTTATTTCTAATCCTTCCAAGCCAGTGATGCAGGTGTGTGTTCCAGAACACCACTGACTGTTTTAATTCTCCTTTATAAAACTAAGATCTCTTAGCATTCACCACACATTTAAAATGTATTTTTCATTCTTATGGGGGAAAGGTAGAAATTATATATTGTGACAGCTAACCATTATTCTCACTCATACCTCTTTTGAAAGAACAAATTTTTCATTGTTGTAAGAAATGGAACACAAATACTTTTAATATTCTTGTGACAGAAATCTTTGTTTGAAAATTGCTTCAGGCTTTCTTTTAATAGTACTAGAGGAATACATAAAATTTTAAAAAATTATTAAAAAATAGAACTAGAGTGAGAGGAAGAGGGAGAGAGAGCCTGGTTGTAATTAGAGGCCACTATAGTGGACAAGAGGCAAAGTTGTAAAACTTTCTTGAAGGACTTGCTGAAAAGGCGAACTTGAAGAGACAATGGGACCCTAACGGATACTCTAAGTGAATATAAATCACAAGGAATAGGAGCCTGACCTGGGAATAATAAATGGACACTCCATCCAGAAAATAGATGAGAAATTTCCAGCAATACGAAATAAAAATCTCACTTCACCAAAGAACCACTGAGCAACTCTGAGAAGAGGTGTCTTTAAAACTATGTCTTAGCCAATGGAAATTCAATGTTAGGTTGAGAAATTCAAATAAGACCGTTTCTCTCATGCTATGGCTTTTGTTTCATGGAAAGATCTATATATAAATTATGGTTTTGTTTAAAATGGAAGTGCAATTTTGATCAAAGTAAGTAACCCTTGACTGAATTAAGAAAATATTGAATTGAAAAGCAAAAATGTTTTGTTTTTCTTGCTTCTCTTTTCTCCAAGAAAGAAAACATGTGGTGGGAAATGCTCTAAAATTTAATAATCTGATAAATCAAAATATGATCATACACAGGATACAAGTGAGTATTAGAGACATATTTGCCTAAGACCTATAAGTCAAAAGTAGTTACCCTTACTTATAATTAAACACATAAATCATGATAGTATTCTTTTTGTAAATTGGATAGAGATGTACTAGTATTGTGAAAGAGTTATCATGCACAATGCTAAAATAAAAAAAAAAATTGCTATGTCCAAAGTTTTGTGTTTTTGAAACTGTTTACCATGAGAAAAAGATCTGGTATGTGTGTTTGCATGAAGTAACTGGAGATTGAATCCATGGGCACTGTACCATTAAACTACATCCTCAGCTTTTTTTTTTCTTTTTGCACAGTGGGACAGGTTCTCACTAAATTGCTCAGGCTGACCTTGAATTTACAATCCTCCTTCCTCAGCCTCATGTGTATTTGAATTACAGGAGTGCAGTATATTCAGCAGCTTTCTGATTTTTAAGTGTAGATTACAATGTGTAGTTCTACTGTGTGTCAAATAATATTTTTTTAAGAGAGAGAGAGAGAGAGAGAATTTTTTATTATTTATTTTTTAGTTTTCGGCAGGCACAACATCTTTGTTTGTATGTGGTGCTGAGGATAGAACCCAGGCAGCACGCATGCTAGGCGAGCGTGCTACCGTATGAGCCACATCCCCAGCCCCAGTGTCAAATAATCTAACTACAAACTTACATATTCAAAGAGGGAGACATTTTTTTCTTACTATTTCCCTTAAAGTATTCTAAATAAGGGAAAAAAAAAAAAAACCTGACCTTTAGGGAAGATGTTTTGTTACACTGTTAGTGTATTTTTGGGGATTCATGAAAAGCATCAGGCCATGTAGCTCAATTTCATTTATCAACAAGATTTAAAATCCTCATTTTATCTTCATTTCATACTGATGAAAGAGCATTTCCCTTCCATTTATAGAGAACATTCCCACTTTCTCTTTCTAGTCTGTATGTCTTATCAAGGGAATATGATGGGGGCCATCAATGAGCCCTATGTGAACTGAGCCACATTCAAGCCATTAGGTAGGGAAGTCTCATCTTGGGAACTACCAGGTAGTTTCACTGGGCATGCTATCGTAGCTCACCACTCAAGTTCAAGCTCAGCTCCAGAGAAGAGGAACCCCCCACTAGAGCCAAAAGGTCTCCTGGAGATGAGTGTAGCTTGCCAAACCTGTTTACTGGAAATTCCCTGCTATACCAAGATGGAGCACCAAAACAAGACTCCTCCCATTGGAACCTTTTCCTTGCCTTTGATGTACTTCCCTTAAATACAGAATCTGGATCTTTTTCAGTTGTTCAGTTTCAGTTTCTATCAGGACTGGAAGACCCATCAGGTGCTTTGCTTTTTAAATCTAACCTTTGGCTTTTTCTTATTTCTTAATGTTTATTTCAGTGTTTTTATTTTCCCAGGTGGTTCACACTTCCTGGGCAGGAACCTGCTCTGTTGGGGTGCTGGCAACGCCCTCAGGAATATTAGTGTTAGGGCCCACTTCAGCTGTTTGTGACAAAATGACACAGAGCCTCCCTTTCTGTCTATCATCTATTATACATCAATCTACCCATTCATCTATTATCTATGTATCTATCTATATTGATCTATCATCCCTTGCTATTATTATATTATAGGCAGGAATCTTTAAGAAACAACCCAAATATTATGTAAAGTTATAAAATAAGCAGGGATCTCCCTTATTATGCAAGTTATAATACAAACCTCTATTAAATCACTCTCAGAAAATAATTTAGAGAGAAATAAGCCAGGACATAAAAAATGGCTTTCCATATTCAACTATGCATGGCTTTGCCTGTACGAATTTCCTGCACTGAGAACCTGAGTAGATTTGGGGATCATCAAGTATGGCTTCTATTGGACTTGTGTTATCTTAGTAACCAGGGACCCTTAACTGGTCTTAGGGCACAAGCAAAAAAACCTGTTTGCTTACCAAAAACAGGAAAGGATGTGGAAGCCATTTAAAGCTTTATATTATCTAAAATAAATTTCTAATAGAAATTTGCACATGGAAAGACTTACGTGTTATTGCCATCAACTCATTACACCTCATTCATTATGCTCTATTTTGAAGAGTTTTTGAAAATGGAAGCAGTGGTTTCCCAATAAGAAGTTTTTTTTTAAAATTTTTTTTATTGGTTGTTCAAAACATTACAAAGCTCTTGACATATCATATTTCATACATTTCATTCAAGTAGGTTATAAACTCCCATTTTTACCCCATATACAGATTGCAGAATCACATCAGTTACACATACACGTTTTTACATATTGCCATACTAGTGACTGTTGTATTCTGCTATCTTTCCTATCCTCAACTATCCCCCCTCCCCTCCCCTTCCATCTTCTCTCTCTACCCCATCTACTGTAATTCATTTCTCTCCCTTGTTTTTTTTCCCTTTTCCCTCACATCCTCTTATATGCAATTTTGTATAACAATGAGGGTCTCCTTCCATTTCCATGCAATTTCCCTTCTCTCTCACTTTCCCTCCCAACTCTCCTCCCTGTTTAATGTTAATCTTTTTCTCATGCTCTTCCTCCCTGCTCTGTTCTTAGTTGCTCTCATTATATCAAAGAAGACATTTGGCATTTTTTTTAGGGATTGGCTAGCTTCACTTAGCATAATCTGCTCTAATGCCATCCATTTCCCTGCAAATTCCATGATTTATCATTTTTTAGTGCTGAGTAATACTCCATTGTGTATAAATGCCACATTTTTTAAATCCATTCATCTACTGAAGGGCACCTAAGTTGGTTCCACAGTCTAGCTATTGTGAATTGTGCTGCTATGAACATCGATGTAGCAGTATCCCTATAGTACGCTCTTTTAAAGTCTTCAGGGAATAGTCCGAGAAGGGCAATAGCTGGGTCAAATGGTGGTTCCATTCCCAGCTTTCCCAGGAATCTCCATACTGCTTTCCAAATTGGCTGCACCAATTTGCAGTCCCACCAGCAATGTACAAGTATATCCTTTTCTCCACATCCTCGCCAGCACTTGTTGTTTGACTTCCTAATGGCTGCCAATCTTACTGGAGTGAGATGTTATTTTAGGGTGGTTTTGATTTGCATTTCTCTGGCTGCTAGAGATGGTGAGCATTTTTTCATGTACTTGTTGATTGATTGTATGTCCTCCTCTGAGAAGTGTCTGTTCAGGTCCTTGGCCCATTTGTTGATTGGGTTATTTGTTTTCTTATTGTTTAATTTTTTGAGTTCTTTGTATACTCTGGATATCAGGGCTCTATCTGAAGTGTGAGGAGTAAAGATTTGTTCCCAGGATGTAGGCTCCCTATTTACCTCTCTTATTGTTTCTCTTGCTGAGAAAAAACTTTTTAGTTTGAGTAAGTCCTATTTGTTGATTCTTGTTTTTAACTCTTGTGCTATGGGTGTCCTATTAAGGAATTTGGAGCCCGACCCCACAATATGTAGATTGGAGCCAACTTTTTCTTCTATCAGACACAGAGTCTCTGATTTTGATATCAAGCTCCTTGATCCATTTTGAGTTAACTTTTGTGCATGGTATCAGTTTCATTTTGTTGCATATGAATTTCCAGTTTTCCCAGCACCATTTGTTGAAGATGCTATCCTTCCTCCATTGCATGCTTTTAGCCCCTTTATCAAATATAAGATAGTTGTAATTTTGTGGATTTGTTTCTGTGTCCTCTATTCTGTACCATTGGTCCACCCGCCTGTTTTAGTACCAGTACCATGCTGTTTTTGTTACTATTGCTCTGTAGTACAGTTTGAAATCTGATATCGCTATACCTCCTGATTCACACTTCTTGCTTAGAATTGCTTTTGCTATTCTGGGTCTTTTATTTTTCCATATGAATTTCATGATTGCTTTATCTATTTCTACAAGAAATGCCATTGGGATTTTGATTGGCATTGCATTGAACCTATAGAGAACTCTTGGTAATATCGCCATTTTGATGATGTTAGTTCTGCCTATCCATGAACAGGGTATATTTTTTCCATCTTCTAAGATCTTCTTCTATTTCTCTCTTTAGGGTTCTGTAGTTTTCATTGTATAAATCTTTCACCTATTTTGTTAGGTTGATTCCCAAGTATTTTATTTATTTATTTTTTTTGAGGATATTGTGAATGGGGTGGTTTTCCTCATTTCCACTTCAGAAGATTTGTTGCTGATATACAGGAATGCCTTTGATTTATGCGTGTTGATTTAATATCCTGCCACTTTGCTGAATTAATTTATTAGTTCCAGTAGTTTCTTTGTAGACCCTTTTGGGTCTTCTAGGTATAGGATCATATCATCTGAAAATAGTGATAATTTAAGTTCTTCTTTTCCTATCTTAACGCCTTTAATTTCTTTTGTCTGTCTAATTACTCTGGCCAGTATTTCGACAACTATCAATAAGAAGTTAATAGGGAAGATATGTTTATCTGTCCTCTTCCTTACTTTATTTTATGAGGATAGAGCTTGGATTTGCACAAACTGGAGCCAGGTTTGAATTAGTCTCTGTCACAGGTTACTCTTTGATCTTCATATACCTTACAGCTAATCTGGGAATAACCAAATGTACTTCACACTTTTGTGAATATTAAATATTAAATGTATGTAAAACACTGGAGAAAGTGTATAATAGAGAGAAAAAACTAGAGATTGTATTATTATTATTATTATTATTATTATTTACTTAATTTATGTTACTTCATCACCAGAACCCAAATTCTCACACATTTGTGGTCAACAATCAAAAATGTAAAAAAGAAATGTAGTTTGAGAGAATTCCATGAACAAGTGCATAAAAGGAAAATCTAGAAATAACACATCCACAGAGGTTAAAGACCTCTAAAATTAGAATTCCAGAATACTGAGGAGAGAAATTGAAGAAGACATTAGAAAATGAAAAGACCTCCCATGTTTAGGTAGAATTAATATCATTAAAATGACCATATTACTGAAAATTATTTGTAAATTCAATTGAATCCTCCATCAGACTCCAATGACATTCTTCACAAAGAAAAACTAACAAAACCTCCTAAAATGTTTTTGGAAGCACAAAAGTCTCATAATAGCTAAAGAAATAACAAGCAAGGCTGGAGGCATCACAACACCTGATTTCAAAATATACTACAAAATATAAATCAACCTGGTACTTGCATGAAAACAGACATGTAAACCCACGAAATAGAGTATACAGAAATAAACCCACACAACTATAGCCATCTTATTCTTGACAAAGGCACCCAAGACATACATTGAAGAAAACACAACCTCTTTAAGAAATAGTTCTGGGGAAACTGGAAATCCATATATAGATGACTGAAACTAGATCTTACCTCTCCCCTTATATAAAAATCTCAAAATAAATCAAACACCTAAATGTAGGACCTGAAACCTGAATCTATCAGAAGAAAATATATGGGAGACACTTCAAAATGTATCCTGATTAGGACTCCAATAGCTCACAAAATAATAAAAAGAACTGACAAATGGGACTGCATCAATTTAGGAAGCTTCTCTAAAGAGAAGGAAATAATTTATTATAGAGACAGTCCATGGAATGGGAAAAAATTCTTTGCCAGCTACTCTTCCAAAAGAGAACTAATATCCAGAATACATAAAAAAACAAAAGCCCCAATAATTAGGTGAGCAAATGAACTGAACTTACATTTTTCGGAAGAAGTACAAATGCCTAATATTTATATAAAAATATTGTACATTTTTAGCCACTGGGAAAATGCAAATCAAAATTACACTGAGATTCCATCTTAGCTTAGTCAGAATGGTTATCATCAAGAATGAAGAAACACTAAATGTTGTTGAGAATACAGAAAAAAATGTAACCTTATACACCATTGATGGGAATGTAAATTAGTACAGGCACTATGGAAATCTTTAAGGAGTTTCTTCAAAAAACAAAATAGAATTATCATATAATTCAGCTCTATTGCCCTTTAGTATATATTTAAAGGATTAAAGTTAGTATATTACAGACCTACTGCATACCCATGTTTTATTGCAGCACAATTCACAGTAGCCAAGAAATGGAATCAGCCTAGGTATCTATTAATGAATAAGTGGAGAAAGTGGTATATATACATAAGAAAATATTATTCAGTTATAAATAAGAATGAACTGGGGATCATCATGTTAAATGAGATAAACCAGACTTACAAAGACAAGTATCACATTGAGTATGGTGGTACACACCTGTAATTCCAGCACCTTCAGAAGTTGAGGCAGAAGATCACTGGTTTAAGACTACCTTGGGCCACTTAGTGAGACCTTGACTTAAATATATATAAATATAACTCTGTGGTACAGCTCCACTGGGTTAAATTTCAGTACCAGAAAACCAAAGACAAGCATCACATTTTCTTCCCCTATATGTGGACTCTAGAAAAAGAAAAAAGAAAAAGTGAACATGAAAGAAAAAGGGGAGAGGGAAGAGTAAGGGAAGTAATGGAAGAATGGATATGATCAGAATGTGTTATATATGTGTACAAATAAACCACAATGAAACCCATTATTCTATACAATTAATATACATTAATAAAAATAAAAATAGGAAGTGTAATTTGGAATCTCCTGGAGAGGGGTGATTAGGTATTTGTGATTTAATTGTAGATATTCTGATAAACAAAGGCTGAGAACATGAGCCTTAGGTTTGTGAGGTGGTGCCATCTCCTTGGACCTGGGACATAGCCTATTGTGGAAGTTCAAGACCATTTAGGCAATATATAAAGCCCTGTCTTTAAAAAAAAAATCTGAAAATACCAGCTACTGGAAGATGTTTAGAAAGCTGCAGTGGGTGAGGAAGAGGCCCTTACTGCCCATGAACATGGCTGGTCTGCAGTCATGAAGGTAGCAGGAAAATTCAGTTTCTTCCCTGTACAAAATATAGCCCTCAAGTGCTAAATGATACATCTTTTCAGGTGTCTAGTTTCTGAAGTCTTTCTCTGATGTTCACCTTAAAGTTGTACCATTTATAAGACCACTGTCACTTTTTAGGAGTATATGATGAAGTGTGAATGTTTCCTCTGGAGTCCTGGACCCTTACCTAATCCATGTCTTTGTCCTAATATATAATCCCTTGAGTTTCTGGGGTTAACCTATTTGGCCAGTTCAGTAGAGGAATGGCATCTAAAAATTTTCAAAAAGAGCTCTTAGAATTTAACACCCTTTGTCTATCAAGGACATTGAATGTTACATAATTCATGCCTATGAGTGATGTTTTGTGTCCTGATTCACAAACTGCCAGTATAATCACCTATCCTCTAAAGTAGTCCTCTCCTTTACCTTAGATGGAAATAAATTGAGATTGCTGCAGTGGTAGTAGGAATGGAAGGGAGGGGTAGATTCATGGCTCATTTAGAGTGTGCAATTGTGCAATTGGAAGCAACTGACTAGGAGGGATAATGAATATTGAGGCTAACATACAAGTTTCTAGATGGTGCAACTAGGTATATATCAACATAATTCACTACAATAGGATACAGAACCAAAAATGGGATTTTGTTTGAGTTATTTAAATTCAGACTTAGATATGATAAGAATGACTTATCAGATGTGGTAACTAGTAGGCAGTTGTACACATGATTTGGAGTATAGAAGTCAAGTTTAGATTCAAGATCCAAAAGATTAGAACTGCCAGAGTCAGGAGATCTTTCTTTGTGCAATAAGATGAATATATTTATCTCCTTAAGAATTTTTTTATAATATTAGCATAAATATGTATCTATATTATATATACACCACTATGTTATTTATCTATATAACTTTTGGTGTGTGTGTGTGTGTGTGTGTGTGTGTGTGTGTGTGTGCGCGCACGCCAGGGATTTAACTCAGAGATGCTTTACCACTGAGTTACATACCCAGCCTATTTTTTACTTTTGAGACAGTATCTTGCTAGGTTGCTGAGATTGTCCTTGAACTTGGAATCCTCTTGTCTCAGCCATCCAAGAGGCTGGAATTACAGGTGTGTACCCACCATCACTCACATTTTAGATATTAAGTGACTCAATTTTTTTATGATAAATCTCAAAGGACCCTATCAAGGTGTAGTTATATAGGAAGTATAGAAACCTATGTAGTTATCAGCAAATATTAAATCTCAATCTGAAGCCCAGTAAGAACCAATATGCCCTGACTACTTCAAACTGCAAAAGTAGCTGACAGGAACATTAAGAGGTAGACTAGTAATTGAACTGAATACAGATTTACATGTAGGTTGAAGTTAGTGAATTCAAAGTATGATGGAATTTTAGAGTACAACCCTAGATTCCCACCTTCTCTACCCAAATCTCTTCTGTCCTCACTGAGGCATGTAGCATATATAACCAAGGGCAGAACATGTTTCACAAACCAATTTTACCTTCCCAGATGCTTTGCTGGAGGTTGAGGTATGATAGCCCCAAAGGTAAAAGTTGGTCACATACTTCAAGGAGTCCAGCTGATAAAATATTTCAGTTCCACTCATTTGGAACCACTAATCAGGGTCATCTCAATATTTTAAAGTCAGAATCAAACTGTCTGATCTTCACTGCTCTATTCTACCTTAAGGAAAAATTATTATATTAGAAAGTCTCATCATGTTACTGGGGATGTAATACATTCTCGAAGAGACAGTTTTGTATTAAGGAAAACCAATTTATGAATTCTGTATTTTGGTGCTGACCATAACTTCAACTAAACTATAAAAAAAGCACTTGAGTTTTTATTCCTATTCCGTTACAGTGGAAAAATAAAGCATGCAATTTAAAAACAACACACACACACATTTCACATATTCTCTAAATATAGCCATATAGCAATATTTGTCAGAACTTGAAGGAGAATATCTTCCAAAGTGTGTGAAAATAATAATAGTCTCCCAAATCTCTACCCTTTATACTTGGACTTTAACTCCTTTGTTCCCCCGAATGAATATTTGGAAGGTTAGAATACATAAGAATTCATTTAGTAGATGCAACTACAAAGTTGCTAGGTTCCTCCTTTTGACATTCAGTTGACATGACTTTCCTCTTGGTGTTATCTTCTTCCTTAGGCAATTTGCTGTGTCATCTCATTATATTCATGAATTGAAAGAGGAACCTAATTCTAAAGCTTGAAGTGGTTTATTGATCCTAAAAGATGAGGTAATTCACTGTCTGACATAATTTAAAGCTTCAAAGACTAAAACTCTCAACTATGCTTTTCATACGAAATAATCTGAAGTGGAAGTCTCAAAATTCTGTTTAACATCTTTTTGCAACAATTTATTCAGATCAAAACCCAGTCCTTAAAATTTATTTTGAATCATTCTCATCACACATTACTTTGAGCAGCAGTAAAATTCTTCCATTTGGAGAACACTGGTAATTATTGCTAATTGTCATGATAATGTTATCTCAATCTGGTTCATCCCTCTCCTTGTCTCCCACCATATGATTAATGCCAGGAGTAAGGATATTTTTACATATTAAACATCTTCTTAAAGGTTATGGTCTGTGACTGTGAGAGAAAGCAATGGGATGTCATCTAACTACGGAATTTAACAGAGAGTGGCCAGTGAATGAAATCACACATATTCTAAATCACCCAGAGTGAACCAAATGATAATTTCATTTCAGGAACATGAGGATGAATATTTATAACAGAGACAGACAGTTCTTGAATGGAATATTGACTCTCTTTATTAACTCTATTTGGAGGAGATCATCTGAAAGATGTGATTATTTTTTCTGCATTTGATCACAGCTTTCCATAAATAAAGAAAAAAATTTTTTTTCACAAATAGTCATTTGAGTCAAGATAGCTTTGTGTTGCAGAAGCTAATAAAAATAACTTTTAGCACATGTGTTATTTGCTAGTATCCATTTTAGAAAATTTACAAATATCTCTGTATTTTTAAAGTAGACACTACTTATTATCCCCATTTAATGGATAAGTAAACTGATAAAGGGAGGTTAAGTTGCCAGTATTATCGGATTATTTGGTACAAAGAAAAATATGGCTATAACGGCAACTGTTTTGGAAACTTCTTATATCAACATTTAGGTAAGGACTATATGGGTGAAAAAGGACCACATGCATCTAAAAACACATCAAAGAAAATGTTAATGTATAAAGCCTTATAACATATAGATGGATTTTCATTGCACTGTTGAAATTTTTAAGTCTAATTGAAATCATTGTGGCAATAGTTTATGATACTTATATAATACTATCAGACTTCAGAGATGTCATCCATGGTCCATAGACTCCGTTGTTCTGGGCCTGAGGTAAGGCAGAAAATCATGGTGGAAGGGAGAGGTAGAGGAAGTCTAATACCTCATGGCAGAGCCAGGAAGTGTAATGGTGTTGGGATGTTCAGGCAGGGGGAAGGGGAGGAGGGAGAGAAAGTGTTAGGAAGGGGCTGGAGAAAAGATAAACCCTTCAAGGGCATGTCCCCAGTTTACATACTTGCACCAACTAGTCCCACCTCCCATTAGTCTGTTCGGCCATCAGTGAATTAATAGAGTCAGAGCCCCAATACCTCACCTCTGAACACATGAGACTTTGAGGGGACATTCCAGATCCACACTCTTAACAAATACATAGCATAATCGGGAAAAAATGAAAAGTTTATCTTTGTGTGTGTGGTAGAGATCCAGGAGAGCCAGAGCAATTAAAGAACATCTTCATCGTCATAAGATTGGAACTGTTGGACAACACAGCCTATTCTGGTCTGGCATGCACGACAGGGGATTTTAGTTAATTAAAAAGAGCTGTCACAAAATCTTCAGAATATGGTCCCGTTCAAGTTCTTGTGTTGGTCATCCTTGCCCCGCAACATTTGATCTCTTGTTTATTATTTTGACTGAACACCCTAAGCTCTCTGAAAGTACAACGTTTTTCCTGTCTCAGAGAGGATACTTAAGAGAATGTGAGTGTCCTATTCTGCTCCAACTAACAGATGTTAAAAAGTAGCTCAGGCCTGGTGAAAAAGCACATAACCAGCTGTTTCATTGCCTATGATTACAACCTTAATAAATGAATCATTTCCTTTGGCTGGTGCTGGTTGGGTCTGAGCACAGCATTCTGTGCTTTAGCAGCCTGGAAGCAGTTCACAGTTTGCTGATGCTTTAACATGGAGGTCTGAGAACTCAGGCTTATAACAAAAATCATTTTGACTGTATATACATGCAGGTTTAGCAACTTGTAGTGAGCTCATCTGAGAAAGATAAGTCATCAAGTCCTTGGTAATGTAATTGGCTTGACTTATTAGGCCATAGTTTAGAATATAAAACTCAAGCTGTAAAACATAATCTGCTGTACAGTGTTCTAATTAACCAGCTGGGCCAGCTTTTATAGACTTAATTTTACAGATTTCCTTGAGGACCTAATCTAGTTTGGTGACTCAGAGCTACATCTCCCTCCTGCAAGGACTTAATAATCATGACTCCTGTTTTTTTCCTTTAGGAGGTCAGAGACTTCATCTTTGTTTCATTTGTTAGATGATATTGTTTCCATAAAATCCTTTCTTTAGATTATCATTGTATTATAAGAGTCCAGATTTTTCTATTGCTACCTGCACAACTTTACAGCTTTGTGTGTGTATATATATATGTAAATATATATAATAATTTTAATAAGTACATATATTTTGTAGTTGGACAAAATACCTTTATTTTATTTATTTATTTTTATGTAGTGCTGAGGATTGAACCCAGTGCCTCACACATGCCAGGTGAGCTCACTACTACTGAGTCACAACCCCAGCGCCCCCACACAGCTTTTTGTTTGCTCTGATTAATGGTAATATTACAGAATAATGAATTATTTCAGAATAGTCATCCAGGGTGAAATAGAGGAGATAGAAACAAAGTAGCAACAAGGGCTTGATTGAAGATAAGAATATACACATGGTGCAAAGACAAAGATGAAGTTGGAAATCAATTAACTGCAAGCATTTTCAAAATAAAATGGTATGTGTCTTAAGAAGGGGTGTGTGTGAAGAAAAACAGTTCTCTTCCCAGTCTTAAGTTTACAGAGACAAGTAAAGCAATGCAAACCACACAATGTCTTAGAATGACTACTTTTATGATTAAGATAGTAAGTGCTCAATGCAGGAATTTACAAAATTTGAAAACAATTACCCAGAGATCACTGTTATGTATATTTTTATGTATTTCCTTGTAAACTTTTCTACTGAACATTTTCTTACCTACTTGTTTACAGTAATTTTGAGTGTATACTTTTTTCTCTCTTTTTTATTCAACATGTCTTAAAATTTTTCTTAATATAAATCTGAAAAATAATCTGTGTAACTTTTATTGTTATTTATATCACCAAAATTTACACTTGAAGAACAATTTAGAAAATAAAGGAAAGATAAGCTATTAATGGTATCAATAGTGTGTGTATACATTCACACTAATTCTATTATCTATATACATCAAATATATGGTCAAATTATAATTATTATTTTGCAATATGATTTATGTTATTTGATAACATATTGTGAATATATTTCTCTTGGTGTCTCTTTCTTGCTATCTCTATATATACACACACAACCCAACACACATTTTAATAAATATATAATATCCCATTATGTGGATAGTCTAGAATTGGTTTAATAAGCCCACTAGTATTAGACTTTCAAACTTTCAAACTTCCAAATGTAACATATAAAATTGCAATACAAAATTTATAAATATTTTTGCCATCATTTAGCTTAAAGAATACATTTTTTGAATCATCAATTTTGTTCTAATTAACAGATGCACTGCCTATCTCACTTTGCATACAATAGTAATGGAATGATTCCTTTAATTACATCCAATTTAATAAGTAGAAAGCATCTTATTGTTTTATTATGTCCTCCTTATGTTATTAATATTGATATTTGATAATTTTGATATTCTTCATATAGATACTACATATTTATATTTTTATATTTCTTTTGTAGTTGGCTCATACTTTCATGTTCCCATTTTCATACTGGCAAATGTATTCTTTTTAATTAATTTGTAATTGCTATTTTACTGGCTATATCGTATATTTTTAGCATGATGTGCTAGATGCATGAGATGCAAGTAATGTATATGGTGTCTGGAACAGGAACTTTCCCCTCTTAGATTACTTTAGATCAAACTTGAGGGTCTCTGCTTATACTCCTTGGAAGGGTTGGACAATCTTTTGAAAACTAGAATCTTGCTGTTTATGTTTTGGGGAAGTTAGCTCCTCTGATAACAGCAATGGGGTAGGATGAAATCGAGGTCCTGAGGCTCACATCAACTCAGCTGATGGAGGTGAGGTGAGATGGGGCCTTGGACAGGGTTCCTAATCTATCCTGCCTCACTTAATACTAACCCCTGTTCAGGTCGCACCATTTTATTTTTCTGTTTAGCACTTATCATCTTGTGACATAATTTTATGTGCTTATTTCTTTATTGTTATAGTGCATGTGAGCTTTTGGAGAAAAAGGAGTGTGACTCTCTTCATTTCTATTTTATCATCACTGCCTACCATGCAGCAGGATACAGAAAAGGCATTTAATAAATACATGTTGAATAAATGATGGATGAATTTCATTTCAGAAGCAATGTTTCTCAGTTCAAAGATGCTTTTTTCCCTCCTCTTTGTTGTGTTATCTTTTAATCATTAAAGACTACCAAATTTCTGTTCTCAAAAACCATTTCTGGTTCATAAGTATTCTGCATTCTTATTGGTAGGAAATTGATATATGTGTTTTTCTGTGATATATGGAAATGTATTTATTAACTTGGATCTAATGTTTTTGCTAGTATCATTTAATATGACTTTGTACTCTGCTGCAATGTGCCTTTGCAATTTGATAAAGCTTTCTTGTAAGGAAATGTCTTTTTTATATCATTCTATAACAAATTTCTATAAATGTACTGACATAAAACAGTGGAAAGGTATTATTTTACAGTTTTAGAGGTCAGAGGTCTCACAGTTCTAAAATCACAGTACTGTCAGGGCTAGTTTTTTCAGGAGGTCCCTATCTTCTTACCTTTCCAATTTCTAGTGACCTTCTGCCTTCCTGGGTTCATGGCTCCATTCCTCCATATTTAAATCCAGCATTGTAGCATCTCTGAGCCAGGCAGGGAAAGTTTTCCACTTTTAAGGATTTCATGTGATTAGATGGGGTCCACTGGATAACCTCTCCATCTCAAGTTCCTAAACTTTAATTATATCTGCAAAGCCTTTATTGCTTAGGGTATAGATATCTTGGAGTGGGTGCCTTATTTGGCCTACAACAGAAGGAAAGAAAACATTGCTATCTTTCATGCTTGTCCCTGCTGACCTCCAAGACTAATCTCTTCTTTCTTTCCTTTCAAAACAACTTTCTTAAAATTAAGAATGATCACTATCTGTTCTCTCCACTTTTTGCTTTAATTTTTCTTTGATCTCCTGTAATTAATATAATTTCAATTGCCACCAACATACTGAAAATCTTCTCTCTGAGCCTGACATTGACCTCTTAATCACCAAACTGTTGATCTTTCCACCTCCGGTGTCAGAATGTGCCTATGAAACTAGTAGGCAGTTACACAGTTCCTATAGTAACCAGGAAGGATGGAGCCCACTGGCCTAGGCCAGCATGCAGATCTAGATGCCACTTCTTACCATGTATAACTTGCCTCCTGCTCCCTTAAAGACCTACTCTTCTCATATGCAAAAGTGTGATTATTCACTTCTCTTCCATGTATTTGGAATTCTCTAGCTTAATGTTCTTTCTCTTGAAAGTCAGCTTTTCTTGCACAATATTCTTTCTGTACTCTCTACTGCCCCTCTTTCTGTTCTAATGGAAAAATATATCTGCCCATTGGTCTTATTTTCTGATGAGGTTTTGGTATTCTAACAGGTGACCTTTTCTGTGTAGAGTAATTCTGCTGTTTCTAATTTTTTTTTATAAAGTTACTTAGGTGCCTCCCTTGTAACCTGGTCACTATCTTTCTTCAGCCTGGCACTAATTGAGGCCTTTAACAAAATACTAGCTGTTTGGGCCTTGCTCTGAAGAGACTTGCTATTGGACAGGTGTGGATGCTGCCTTGGCCCTGAAAGATGGTGACCTCTGGTGGACACAATTCATTCTTTTTTCTCATTATGTGGTATTGCTGCTGTTACCATGTTTGCTTTTAAATTTACATTAAAATATATATAATTTAAAATTTATCATCTTAACCATTTTCATTATACATTTTGGTAATATATAGTCACATTATTTTGCAACCAGTTTTCATGACTCTTTACATTTTGCTAAAGTAAACATCTAATTCATTAACAACAACTCTCTCATGCCTGACTCCGTGGTGACCACCATCCTACTTTCTGTCTTTAAAAATCTGACTGCTCCCTGGGCAAAAGTGAGGCACTAAGCAACTTAGTGAGACCCTGTCTCTACATAAAATACAAAATAGGGCTGGGGATGTGCCAAGTGGTTAAGTGCCCCTGAGTTCAATCCCCCATTACTGAAAAGAAAAAAAAAAAAAGACTACTTTTGGGACTGCATATAAGTGGATCATTTGTTCTATGTCTTGCTTATTCCACTTATAATATACTCAAGCTTCATCCATGTTGTAGCATGTGCCAAAATTTCCTTCCTTTTTCAGGCTGAATAACATCCATTTTATATACATATCACATTTGGCTACTCTATTCATTGGTCAATGAACATTTAGGTTGCTTTTAACTTTTAGTTATAGTGCTGCTATAAAGTAGTTCTCAAACTATTTGAGACCCTGATTTCAATTATTTTGGATATATACCTGGAAGTAGAATTTCTGGATCATCTGTTCACTGTATTTTTAATTTTTGAGGAATCATCACATTGCACATTGCTTTCCACAGTAGGGATACACTTTTACATTCACATCCACAGTGCACAAGGGTTAAAATTTTTCACATCTTCAACAACACTTTTTTTTCTTTTTCTTTTCCCCCATTTTTTGAAATTAGTCACCTCAATAAGTGTGAAGCAGTACCTCATTGTGGTGTTTTTTTATTATGTTTTTACCATTATTGTTTATTGATTAAACAAAGTGTTTTCCATAAACTGACTGATTTAATCCTGATGACAAGGCTAAGAGATAGGTATTATTTTCCCCAACTTGCAGTTGAGAAAATGGAAACTAAAATAACTTAAGTGAGTTTCCTGAGATATTGGGTAGCATAGTTGAAAAGGATATTGAATTGCATAGTTTGAAAACAATCTGTATATGGGGTAAAAATGGGAGTTCATATCGCACTTGAATCAAAGTGTGAAATATAATATATCAAGAACTATGTAATGTTTTGAACAACCTACAATAAAAATTAATTAAAAAAAAAAAAAAAGAAAAGTGACGCTTCTTCAAATCCACTAGGACTGGTTTGTTCCAGGCTTCTGATGTATTCTTTGTAAAATAATTGAAATCATCTTCACTTTTTTCTTCCTGTCTAGGTTCTCTGTCCATTGCCTTCAGAGCTAGGACAATGATGAGAAGGAAACTAAATGCCCAGCATTTTGTGGATGGACCCCTGTGGATCTGTTATTCTTCTTCACTCTCAGAACACACACATTGAATGCCCATGTGATCTGCCCAGATCTCTGCTGAGAATGCAGTAGAAAGACAAGATCATTGCTTGTGTTTGCTTTTAATCTCAATAATGACTTGTCAATCTCCCTAGTGATGCCGTACAAAGAAGTCGGTTGGTTAGAAACCACTGGGGAAGCTTTAATAAGGATTTCTTAATGCCATACAATATTGGACAAAAAAGGGGTGATCATACAGGTTAAAGGTCGCTGACAACATCTGGAGCTCATCAGAGGAATGAATTCCATGCCACCATATCCTCCTACATAATTTACAGGCTTTTTCTTTTCTTTTGTATTGGAGATTGAAATCAGGGTCTTTCACAAATTAAGCAAACATTCTACCACTGAGCTATATTCCCAGCCATTTTTTTTAAATTTTGAGACAAAGTATTATTAATTCATCGAAGCTGGCCTTGATTTTGTGTTCATCCTGATTCAGCTTCCCAAGTAGCTGGAATTAGAGGTGTACACCACCACTGCAGTAGGGCTGGTCTATACTCTATTGACTCTTCTGCACAGGGCCTCCTTGCTTTCAAGATTCTAGTAATCACCTTTGTGCAGGAGATTTTATTTCTTCCCCTCTTGACATCTCATTTATGGAGTCCCATAAATATTTCTTCCATTACTTTTTTGCTTCAAGTCATGCTGTTCCTCAAATTGAGCAAGTCTGACTTAGCTCAGACTTCCACTGTCTCTTATTTTACCTATGATAATATTATTTTCACTGAAGCCTCAGGCTTTAAAGTCATTTTTAGTCTTCTGGCTTCAGTCAACCAATGCTTTAGTATTTAATCTGTCTTTGTTGATTATTTTATAGGCCACTAGGAATACACCTGTTAGTCAAGAAAAGTTAGCTTTGTTTATCTTGCTGCCAGGAGGAAGAACACAATCTGAGGAGAATCCAGCAGCATTTCAGTGAGGAGAGTTAGAAGGGAATTCTTTTCCTTTGCAATGGATAATTCTGAGGGGGTAATAAGGATGTGGAGGCCAGCTCCCAATTAGATGATAACAAGAATCAAGCATTCAGTGATTGGGAGTCTTGATATTTTTAACTTAAAAGGCAGGGAAAATTAATGCCTGAGTTATCATTGGTAAAATAAAAATAACAATGAAAACATAGTAACCACTCAGAGAAAGGTGATATTTGTCAAAGAAGGGTCAGTTTAGCATTTTCTGGTCAGAGAGTAACCTAAGATTTATCTTCATCTGAACATAAGGATGTAGTGAACTGAGAAATTTTTATTTCCTGTTGTGAACATCACAGTCTGGTTTTCATTTTCTCAGTATTCATTCATTTCCCTCCATTCCCAACCCTTCCATCCACAGCCGAACTTACTCCTTCACGGGTGTGGACAACTGGAACAGCCCCTTCACTTTCCCTTTACCTCTCTGTCCTTCCACCCTGACCTTCACAACATTGCAGGAACAATGACATGGCTTTTACCTTGGTACCCATCCACTGAAAAGGCTTCAGTGGGCATCTCTTGTTCAGAAGAATCCACAAACTTTATTCTGATATTCAAGGAAGTGAAGCCAGAATTAAAGATAGGTAGTTAGTGTAGATAGGTAAATGGGGTCTAATATGATAAAGAAAATGGAGACCATTATCGAGAATGGAGTCCAGGAAACCAGAACAACACCTGGGGAAATTGAAATATTAATGTCCCCAAGACACTGGGACCCATCCTAAAGAACTGTTGATGAAGTAACTCCCAGCAAAAAGAGAGGTGCTAGTCAAACCACCCCAGGCCCTTCTGGCCCAGATTACTCCTCCCTGCCCCATCAGTCCACCTATCTTCCACCTTTTGGCCTTCCCACCTGCATTCTATCACTGCAGGATAGAGGGAAGCGAAGGACAGGTATGTGGGAGGACTAAAAGAAGACCTTAGATATAAAAAAGGGAAGACCTCCCCCTTCCACGGACTCTGCCTTTTGGGTCCCCTTTTTCCACTGGGAGGAAGTCTTTTCTGCTATCCTTTAACACAGCCTTCCACTTTCCACTTTCCACTTGCCTCCGTGTGCTTCTCTATAGTGTTATATTTCAGCATTAGGGGAAGCAAGGACTCATCACTGGTGAACAGTGGTAACAGAATATCACGTTGTATTTCCATCTACGATTTCAAGCTTCTTTCCCTGGCCTCCTTACTTTTCTCTGCATTAGTCTTTAATTTGAATGTAATATTTGGTTTCTATTTTTTTTATGCCAAAAAATGATAAAATGATAGATGTGCTCTAAACACACACACACACACACACACACACACACACAATCTTGAGCCTTAAAACAGACTCACTGAATTAAATCTGAACTCTGACATTGATGAGAGGAATGAACAGATAGCAACAATTTTAATTTTTCATGGTGATTGTGGTGTGAATCACTTGTGGTTTGAATTTATCACATTTGGGGGCACATTGTTTTATGTCTTTGTTCATGCTCTTCTTCCTTTCTGGAAGATCCTCTGGTCACCTGAATTGACGACCCTTGAAAGCCTCATTGACAATTCTGTCCCCAACTACTTAAGTTGTAACTGTAACCTGCTGTCGCACTCACCCTAGTTTCACCTCATACCTTGACATCTTATCCATTAGACTTTGTAATACTTTGAAGGCAAAAGCCTCACCTATACTTCTTTCTGTCCCTTACAACAGGTTTTAATGAAAGGAGGTATTCAATAAATGTGTCACCCACAAAGAAGAGCAACATAGTCGATGCTCATTAAATTTGGATATAAAAATTATTTTAATCAGTGGAATAAACTTCCACACTACTGGCCTTTATTGCAAATTAATGCTTTCTAAATCCTTTGGTCAATTGTAATAAAAGTTTATAATTTCATGATTATAAATTTTAAAATACTTACTGAGTCACATTGAATTTTATCATATTTGCTTTAACAGAAATATTTTCAGAGAAAGACAAATTTACCTTTATTTAATATATTTGCATTTTAGTGCAAAAACAAAATTTTTATTTCATTGGTTAAAATGTTACATTACAGAGACATACAAAGTCTAAAAGCTTTCTTGACAATTTCTAATCCAAGACATCTTAAAGTTTTGGCATTTCTACCAGATTGATTTGAGAGATATCATTTTAAAAGTTTCTTATTACATTCCTTAGTGCTTTCAGTTCAATCTTAGAAACTTGGGCCTATGAAAATAATTTCCCTTTACTCTTGGAGAGGCTGGGACTCTAAATACAACTACCTTTCAGTCAATTCCCTTTTCTTTTTTTTACACATTTTTTTTTAGTTGTAGATGGACATAATACCTTTATTTTATTTATTTGTTTTTATGTGGTACTGAGGATCAAACCCAATATCTCACATGTGCTAGGCAAATGCATTGCCACTGAGCCACAACCCCAGCTCCAATTCCATTTATTTACAATGTTAAACACCACCTCTGCTCCCACACAGTAAAGTATAAAAATGTAATCATCTGCAAACCTCAGTTCTTATTCCCATGCCTGTGAATCTACACAACAGAATTACCTCACACCTGCTTCACGTGTGACACAGTAGATGTGCTGTTTTTAGTACCTTTTCCTCTGAATAAAGTAAGGAATACTTCCATTGTGGTCATAAGTATGTTTGCTCCAAACTTTTCCTTAGTCTGTGGATCTCCCTGAGGCTGTGTGATTGGGCCTCTTGAAGGTAGGAGGGGCCTTTAGTTGATAGTTCTGTGTTCTCAAGTGCCCCTGGATAACTGGAGGCTTTGTGTTCATGATCTTATTCATCCTCATCTCTTGGTCTCTTGTTATCCACCATGTAAAGGGCTGAAAGGATATGATGCCAGCAACACAATTGTTCCCTGAATTATACATTAACTCTTGGAGCTCAGTGTCCAGAATATGAAGGAAGCAAATTGGATGTTGTTGATCAATCCAGCCTCACATTCTTAGATGCTTTTTCTGGTTTGGAAAGTAGATCTCTCCAAATGATATTTTCCACGATAGACTTCTATAGGCTTCCATGAGGTGCAGAGAGACTGGCAGTCTTCAGGAAAGTCAAAGCAGTGGAGTTCTCCCTCTTTAGTATGTGCCTGCACAAGTTCAATGTGTCTAGTAGCACCAAGTATTGTATAGCCCCAAGGCCTCCTTTCCTTTCTTCATTGATTATCTATGAAACATGTAATGTCTGAATGAAAGGATAAACACCTGGATATGAAAGATATGTTTGTTTTTGTGATTAAACAGTTTGTGTATGATTGGATCAGTGACCTTTTCACCACTAGATTAAACAGCATGTAATAAAGCAAATAAAACTTTCCATGTGCAGGATGAACAGGAGAAGAGAGGAAAAAAGAGGAGCTACTGAAACAAGATGAGCATGAAGTGCATTGGTGTTATTCTACTTTAATGGGGATGAAGGTCTGAGAAAATGCTAATAGAAATATTCAGTGCTGTTGAGAGTCAGTACAGATATCTATTCTCATGATTCTCAACCCTGGTTGCATGTGAAAATTATGTAAGAACTTCTTATATTAACTGTTTATTTAAACATAACTGCATAAACCATGAGTTTACAGCTCAATTTTCACAAGGTAAATATATTCCTGTAACCACCACCAGATTAAGAAATAGAACATTTCTAGGGACCACAAGCCCCCATTTCTCTCTCGTCACTGCCTTTCCTTAGAAGTACCCTCTGTGTTCACTTTGACTACAGTAAACAATTTTTCTTATTGAAAAATATGTAAGGTATTATTCCTTTCTGTGTCAGGCTTATTTTTTTCTGCCAACACCATGGAGATTCTGCGTCAATATTCATTCTCATTGTTCTTTGCTGTCCTATTTATGAATATGCTACCATTTATTTATTCTACTATTGATAGACACTTGGGTTGACTGAAGTTCTGGGATATTGCAAACAGTTGTACCATCAATATTATTTTACAAATATTTTGGTGAACTATGTAAATATTTTGCTGGGCATTTACTGAGGAATGAAATTGTTGAGCCATGGTATCTGTGTATGCTCATTTTAATGTATAAGCACTCATTTCCAAGTGGTATATACCCTGGAGTTCTAATTGCTCAACATTCTTACCCACTAGGGACTTTGAAAGAATGCCCAGATGCAAGTTCCATCTAGATTCTAACCCCAGATAATTAAATCATAATTTGGGGGTCAAGGCCCAAGAACAGGTATTGCAAACAAACCTCTCCAGATGGCACTAATGTTACATCAGTGAAAAGAAACAATCATCCTAATTATTCAGACAAAGTAATGAAGTATGAAGAGATGAAATGCATTGCACAAGCCACATGGACAGTGAAGGGCCAGGGCTAGATGCGTGTCTCCTGACTCCTTCCTGTGAAGGCTTTCTCTTCACTGTCAGTCTCATTTGGAATTACTTCCTCCTTCTGCCATATATTTAACTTTTCATATGCATACACTTTTAGAATATTTTTGTTCACAAAGCAGTTTTTCAGGTTCTGTGAGGTAGGGAGGGTATGCAGGAAGAACCACGCAATTTATGAGATCCAGTGAAAAATGATTTGAGACTCTTTGTTCAAAAATGATTAAGAATTATGAGACCATGACAGTGGAGCATTAGACAAAATTAGGGGCCCTTGAGAGGAGGGCTTTGTTCGCACACATCGTATACTCATGAAACTGGCCTTGCAGGTATTATTTAGATAAATTAATGATGAAAAAGTAAGAATTGGTGACTTGGTAAGTGGTCATGTTGAGACTAGTCTCCTGATATCTGATTCACCTCCTGGCATACAGAATGGTCACATCCCTCTTCCACAGAATTTTCAAAGATAAAATGAATAAAAATAGTGTAGACTAAAAGCAAAATGCTTACAGAGGGAGAAAATTTGAAATAAAAAGAAAAAAGGGATCATTTGGCAAAGGAATAAAGAATGTATTTTGAGAAAATGAAATTCATCTGACTGTTGTTGAAGCTGACACCTGGGCTCCTTTTTTTACCACTCATTCTGGACATCTTTGCTCTATTTTTCCAAGACATTTGGCTGATTAACTCTATCCAGATGTTTGAACTCTCCTAATTGATACTTTCCCAAGCCTAGTGTTGAGGATGGTAGAAAAAAATTGATGAGATTATACACTTTACTTCCTGGCATCAAATATTCTAATAACACATGGAAATGACAGAATTATAAAGTGGGCATGGAGTTAGAAGCATTATCGTAAGAAGTTAACTCCAATGCTAGGTGTGTGTGACACAGTAAGAATAATGAAAACCTACCCCAATGACCTGTCATTGATCTGTTTCTCCCTATGCCTCCTAATAAGTTTAGGACTGAATGCTAAAGATAGATTGTGATCAATGAGCTTCATTATCAGATCTTTATTTCTGTGTGATTGATCTCTCTTCAATTCTAATAGCTATGAAGCTTCTCTTTCCTTCTTTTCAGCTATTTAGAAATATTTTTGAATGGCAAGTGGCAATATGTAGCTAGCACTTCTTAAAATGGTCTATTTTGTTATGAATAACTCAGCTAATTATTCTAAGCATCTTAGACTTGGGTTTCTCTCCTACACCTCTTTAGACATTCCATTTTACCAGAGTGAGGGCTTGGGGGATCAACTTAAGATTTGAGCCATCAACCTAATGGATCTGGTGGCTCTTTAGAGAAATAATCCTTCTTTACTTCCATTTCCTGTCTATCAAATGGGGATGTTATGGACTGAATTATGTCCCCCTCAACCCAAATTCATGTGTTGATTCCTAACCACCAAGACCTCAGAATGTCACTATATTTGGTGATAGGGCACTTCCAGAAGTAAATAAGATTAAACAAGGTCATGAGGGTGGCCCTAATCCAATATGACTGGTAACCTAATAAGAAGAGACCATTAGGACATGGGCACACAAAGGAAAGACCATGCAATACAAAAGGGGACTATGGCCATCTCCAAGCCAAGGAGAAGGGCCTCATAAGAAATTGACCCAGCTGACACCTTGAGCTTGGACCTCCATGAGAAGAAATGCGTTTCTTTGTTTATGCTACCTAGTCTGTGGTCCTTTGTTATGGTTGCCCTAGCCAACTGATCCTGGAGGTAAAAAGATAACACTGATGTCAGATATTGCTTGGTGGCATAAATGGTTGGTTAACTATGAGATGCAGAGTCCATGTCAATCACCACTATGGTCACTGAGTTTCTTTCTCTTCCTGTAACTTCCTACTGTTTGTTTCTGCCTTCCACTTACAGCAGAACTCCTAAAGAAAGATTGTTTAAATTCAAAAGTGAAAGAGCTGCAGCATTGGTATTTTTCTGCTCTGTGTTTATTTATTTATATTTTAAATCTAAACAAAAAGCTTCAAGTGCCCCTTTCCTTGTTAAGAGGTCAAATCCAAAATAAACACCTAAATGGAAATGTGCTCTCTGGTCTAGAGACCTGTCTCTGAGCTCAATCTGTGCCTCCCCACTCCTCACTCTCTTTCTTTCATACTAAATAGAAATGTGAGAAAGAGAACAGATGAATGTTTTTAGGGGTCATCACCGGGTAGTCGTTTTCTCTTTTGACGAAGGAACATTTTTCTTATTAACTATCTTTAATAAAAGCCCTCATTTATTCAATAGACTGTGCTAAGATTGCCCTGAGAATAGTTAGTATTTATACAGCAGAGTTCCCCTGGAAACTAAAAGCACTATATAAATATTGTCTCATTAAAAACTCATATATCCCCATGAATTAAGCTGGTGGCTGCTGCAATTCCTCTGATGTGCAGATGGAGAAACAGAGGGCAAGTGTCTTTTGCAAATTCAGAAAAGCTGGGAGAGGAATATAGAAAAGCAGCACCTTCTCAGATTTGGTGATAAAGCCACAGGTCAGCTACCCACAGAATGGCATTCAGTGAAAAGCACAAACTGTGTTTTGATGAGTACTTAAAATGTTCTAAACATCAGGATCATTGCTTTTCCCTGGGGACTGAGGCCCATGATTTTAGCTGGTAAGAGCTAAGAAGTATCTGTAGTAGGACTAGACTATTCTGTTTCATCTTGGTTGCTGAGCTAGTATTGATTACTACTGGTCTATCTAGCTCACTTTGGAAATTCTTATTTCTGATTAAATATCTTGAGTAATCCCTGAAGCAGTACCTGATAACAGCAAGCCCGGCCCCTGCCACACACACACAAATGCACAAGAGTAAGGTCCCATCCTACTATAGCAAGTGTCTCCCCGCTCTCTCCTCCAACAGTAAGTTCTCATGCTACAACAGCTAAGTCTTCCCCCCATCTACTGATAGTTTTGCTCTAGTCTAATCAATAATCTCTTAATTCAAGAGTATAATCCTGCATCTGCTTTAAAAAAAAAGTTTTGAAACATTTATTTTTTAGTTTGAAATTACCCTCATTTTATTTTTATGTAGTTCTGAGGATCAAACCCAGTGCCTCATGCATGTTAGGCTAGTGCTCTACCTCCTAGCTACAATCCCAGGCCTGCATCTACTTTTTATTCTTTTAGTGTATTGTCTTCCAGTGTATTTATTTCTTCCTCTGCCAATCCTGTGTGAGTTATTTATATGGCTGCAGAAACTATTAAGCAGGCTTATCAAAGTTAATAAAGATTAATTAACTAGAGAATGGCCATGTGGCTTTTCAATAAAGGAATGAAAATGAGAGACCAGAGACTAAACAAGAAGGGGCTGTCAGTTTTAAGGTTGCTTCTTGCCCAGAACCTAAGTGGTTAAACAGCAGTGGGGGATAGTATACAAAAGCAGTCTGAGGCTGAGAAACTAAGCCAGAGGGGAACTAAGAAACTGCAGGTGGATTTCCTGCTTATGAGTCAGTGCTGAATAGAAATTGTGATTGTAGAACTGACAGGTTTTTATTATAATATTCATCTTCTTTTAAAATCTGGTGAGCGGCTTCCCTGCCGATTTAGATAATGCCTATTTCTGAGCATCTGCAGTTACAAAAAGAACTATTACTTTTGGCTGAAAGCTTTCTGATAGAGAATACTTCATTAAAAACAAAGTAGCAGCCTTCTCCTGCCGTGAGCTGAGGATAAAACTACAGATTTTTTATTGGGCATCTTCATAACACAGCCTATTCCAGTGTACCTTGCTTAGCTTGCTTAATTGTTTCTTGAAAGGCTTTGAGATTTGTCCCATGGAAGGCAATATTTTTGAGGTCTTTGTTCTTCATAAAACAAAGCAAAACAAATTAAATTTTTCTCCCTCTTTCTAATACATTAAGAAAGACTACTTTCTTTGTTCTATCAGATTCCAACTAGTTAAATGCTTAAATATCTTTCAGAAAGTTCTTGAAAAAAAAAAAAACTAAGGTTGTTTACTCCATATATTGAGAATTTTTAAAAAATAAAATAGGAGTCTTATTTTCTAACAAGCAATGGTGAAATTTCTTAATATATAAACTTGTACTATCAAGGAATTCATTAGGAAGAGATTGCAACAAACACATACATTTAAATTGAGTAAGTGCACCTATGGCTAGCTTATCAAAGACAAGTAAAAAACTGTACATTATTGCAATTCTAAGAAAATTTCCACAGGAAAAATAAATATTATTCATAAATTTAAAATTTGTTTCATAGACCTCATGTTAAAAGCATGATCACAGGTGTCTCTCAAGGTTGGAAATTTTTAAAGGTCTTCAAATCCCTTGTTACTATATTCTCAGCTGCTTATCTAATGTGCTCAAAGACATTATCTCCTACTGGGCCATGACATCTCTCCCTGTAGTCAATCTTTATTCTGTTTGAATGAAAGATATTAGCACCTTTGCATTATTAGCAGAAATAGTGAAGTGACAACAGAGGCAGCCATGGTGCTCCATGCCTGTAATCCCAGCTACTTGGGAGGTTGAGTCAGAAAAATTGCAAATTTGAGGCCAGCTTCAAAAACCTAGTGTGACCTTGGGGGTATAGCTTAGTGGTAGAACACCCCTGAGTTCAAAATCCAGTATTGAAAAAAAAATCCTAAAGATCAGAAAATAGATAGATTTGGGCCCAGCCAGTATAAGTGGACTCTTGTCAGACCAACCCAAATGGCAGGGCACTGTGATTGGCCTGGGTGTGCTCAGTGTCTATCCCAGGTGCTGGAGGAGCTAGCATATCCTGTTAAGTTCTGCTAGCCATATGTGGCAGTAAAGAGAATCAAGAACTCAGGTCTTGAGCTTCTGAAGGATGCTTTCTGATTGTAACTCTCAGGGATGTGCTGTCCATTCTCAAGCATTAATGTTCTTATAATTTAACAGCTCATCCTTTTATGGACCTTACCCTATCCTAGCATGGTTCTGAGAACTTCACATATTGCATACCTAATTATGAGAAAGAGCACTCATTTCTTTCCCTTCCACTCACTATGTATACACACAGAGAAGCAGGCATATGCATATGTGCATATGTAATAGGCACATATACATACATACACTTTAGCTTTTTTTTTAATCAAAGAGATTTACATCACAACTCCTTGACAAGTTTCTGTGAAACTTCACAGTCAGTTGCTCATGCAATGACTCTGAGGTGTTCGGGACTTCTAGGGCAAGTCTGTTTATAGTTTTATGTTTGTCACATAACTGTATCTTGAACTATTTGAAGGTGGGGATAATTTCTTACACATTTTGGTTGTAGCATAGCTCACACAAACCTGATGCAGGGGGGTGCACTCATTTGCTGAGAAGTTAGAACCAGACTGCAGCTTTGAACAAAAGGTGAGATTGGGTTGGCAGAGTTCCATTGAGATGATGATTTTTGTTTTGCTTTGTCAAATCAAGATGGCTTCTCAAGGCAAAAATTCCAATAGCAACTGAATGTATAAATATGAGTAGAAAGCATAAAAATGAGTTGATGTATATATGTAGATATTTATTCAGGGAGCAAGTGGATGCACTGATTTTCCCTCATGAAATTGGGTTTCTTCATCTTTTTAATTAAAAATGAATATTGTTTTTTGCTAAAATATTTACTTTTTTGTAACTCTAAAAAGTGTATTTTAATGACTTTAGTGTAATCCCTACTGACTCATAAATCAATTGAGCAAAAAGGACTTCCAGAATCTCTCTCTTTCTGGTGGTACTGGGGATTAAATCTAGGATCATTCTACCACTGAGCTGCACCTTGCACCTCCAGCCCTTATCTATTTGTTTGTTTGTTTATTTATTTATTTTGAGGCAGGGTCTTGCTAAATTGTCTATGCTGGCCTTGAACTTGTAATCCTCCTGCCTCAGCATCCCAAGGTGCTTGGCTAAGCATCTCCCATTCTGCAAATTAGAAAAACAAAAACAAAAAAAAAAAAAAAAACAAACTAAAACCAAGATATGTTAAATGATTGGACCAAAGTCACATGCTACATTACTAGCATAGACAGATTTATCCTGACTTAGAATGCATATCTTATAAAGATATCAGAGTCTAACAAATAACTTGCTCCTGGAAGGAACTCAGTAAATATTGTCTGGGTAAATAGATTTTTCTAATCAGGCACTGATGAACCAGAAGAGAAATTGGCCTAAATTACTTGTGTGTCCATATTAATTAAATGTGAACCCTGAAAACCATGAGGCTAATGACTGTGCCTGCATTAATTAGGCAGATGCTTTATTTAATTCACCTCCCTCTTTTCTTAGCTGTGTCACAGGTCACACAGTGAAATCCAGAAATGGAAATCAGGCTGTTGGTTCTTGGTGGCCTGTGCTTTGCAAAACACTATGTCTAAATTTGTGGATAGAAATACAGTGAGATTATAATTTAATTTTTGGTAGCTAAATGGTAAAATAAGGCAGAGACAAGTTAGTCCTATAGGGAGAACGACTAAAAGTATAACCTAAACTATAGACAGCGACAAGTGTGAAGCTGAAACCCACATGAGAAAGTAGGAAGTCATGAAATTATAGAGATCATAAAAACCTACAACTAAAATACAGCACTTAGAATTTAAATAAGAGAATACTTAAAACATTTTTTTAACAAGGGTTGCTTTGGATTTAGAATAAGAGAAACAGAAGGTTGGAGAAGATAATAGTTGTATTTGGCTCAGCAGCCAGTATCTTCAATCGCACTATTCTAACCCTGCTATAGAATCACAGTTCACTGATGCCTACAATAGTAGCTGCCTTGGCAATGAGATGAAAAACATACAGGAAGAAAGCAGGCTACTGCTTGAACCTTTTCCCTCTTAATTTTGGAATGCTAGTCCACAGGGAGAAATAGAATGAGAATTGGCCACACCTACTCAATTTTGAACCAGAGTAGTCCTGCTGAGGAATCAATTATTCCTTATTTATTGTAGCAAAAAGTACCACAAATGATACATAAAAATTAGAAAACTTGGAACTAATAGTGTAAGATTTGCCTTTAAGGTTTGGAGATTTAAGGTTTGGAGTTTTTCCAACTGGTGTGTGTGTGTGTGTGTGTGTGTGTGTGTGTGTGTGTGCGCGCGCGCGCGTGCGCTTGCGCGCACACGCATGTGTGCATAAGACAAGGAGAATGCCATACTATGAGCCAGAAACTTGGATAAAATAGAGGTTTCTTCAAAGGAAATGTCATTAGTCCCAAAATGAATGGCAGATATTTAATCTATTGAATTATTATACTTCTGTCTACTTTTCCTTTCTCTCTAAAGCTACCTAGTGACTCATCCCTATAATATGGGTTTATCAGAGTAAAGGTGATAAGTGAAAAGTCCCATAATGTACTCCAGAGCCAAATTCAAATCTTTTTTATCACTATTTTAGAATGACTATATTGCCACTCCTTTAATTGGTATAAATAATGACTCAGCTGTATTTTTAAACTTTTCAATATTATATTGCATAAGCAGAGTTATATAATGCATTTATAAAAGTCCACTGATCTTTCCTAAGGGGGGAAAAAGCAGCTACTGATGTATTTCTTAACTTTTTAAAAACTTCTACTGAATTAGGCATTCTACCAGTCATTCTGCATAACTCATGTCATAAGAATGTATATACCATTGATAACCAAGGACACAATATCATTGATACTCACACTGTCATACTTAGGCAATTATCACTGAAATGATAAGACCTCCTAAAATCCAAGTCATATGCCACCAACTTTAAATTAACCTGGAGCTTGAGTGAAAGGTTGTTTGGCTATGCATGCAGCAATGGATACTGAATTTCTTTTGTCCCATTTCCCATGAGCCCTGGGAAAGAACACCTTTACTGTGAATCCCACAATTGTCTGTATCCCAAGATACCCAGTTGCAGTTTTGAATTTCACTCAATTAGTGGAGAGCATATGATTCAGACAAAGGGAGAAAGCAAGCAACTTCATTCTGAAATAAATGAATATTTAAAACAATGTTGGCTTTGCACAGAAGTGGTAAATTTTGATTTTCCATAGTTAGGCTGAATGACTTGCATTTAGAATGCCATTGTATTTTGAGTGTCTAAACAAATACTCCTTTGACCTCAGAAGCCTGCCATTTCCACTACACTATCTGTACCTTGTTTTTGCCAACTGCTCAAAATGAAAAATTTATACTAACGAAGGATTGCAAATGTTTAAATTCTAATGGATTGGGCCAGGGATGTGGCTCAAGAGGTAGCGCACTCACCTGGCATGCACAGGGCGCTGGGTTTGATCCTCAGCACCACATAAAAATAAAATAAAGATGTTATGTCCACCAAAAACTGAAAAATAAGTATTAAAAAAATCTCTCTCTTCTCTCTCTCTCTCTCTTTAAAAAAAAAAAATTCTAATGGATTAGTGTAATTTCCACTTGCATAAGCCAGGGTTATAATTATCAATGTTTCTATCCAGTAACTGTGGGACTTTTCACAGATAATTTACCTACACTAGATCCTTATTTCCTCAGCCTTAAAATGCAGACATGGGTCCAAGCAGAATTCATTTTACCTGAGCAGCACTTCGTAATTAAGATAGAGCTGAACATTTCATGAAAAGTAGTTTTTCAGTGATTAGAGAAGAGGTGATTTATGTTTATTATTATTATTTTTAAAGAAGTAAAAGAATGACAGTGGGAACAACAACCATTTGAAGGCAGGAGGTTGCTGCACCATTTAGCTGGGGGGTATGTTCTTCAGTCTGCCATAGCCTTGCAGCTCCTTACTGAGCTCCTTGATGAAGCTGAAAGGTGGTCATGTTCATACACCTCTAGTGCAAATCTGCCTCCTCTACCTGGCCTACTTTTTTCATTTATATTCTTTGGCTGATTCATGTGAGCATGTGTTTATAAACTCTGGACCTCATACCCTAAACTGTCTGTGATACATAACTTCATTTCTCAAGAAGGTTCAAAATTAATTTAGCTGTAAAACAAGATATTTGATTAAATCCTAAGTTTTTTTTTTTTTTTTTTTTTTTACAAATATCTAAAAACGCATCATGTTTGGTGACTTTGAGTACAAGAATGAGTGGTACTGTGCTGGCTGTCATCTGGAGTTCACCCACATCCTTGAGGTACCCACCTTTCGCTTGTCACATGAAATTCTCCAATATAGCTATTCATCTCATCAAACCAGAAGGGAGAGGCCTCACTCCACCTGCTAAGAAGTCACATAAAATGTAACTTTTCATTAGAGTGTAGTGCCATCACCTTTGCACTCCAGGCAGGAGATGGGATGAAGGTAAGAATCACTGAAGGTAACTCTGGAGCATGTCAGATACAGTAAAATATTCCTTACTTACTTCAATAAACATTTATTCAGCACTTACGGCATATAAATTTCACTCACTCAAGGGAAAGCAGTGATTTTTTTAAAAAATATTTTTTCATTGTTGATGGACCTTTCTTTATTTTATTTACTTATTTATATGTGGTGATGAGAATCAAACCCAATGCCTCACACGTGCGAGGCAACGCTCTACTGCTAAGCTACAACTCCAATTTAAGACTTACAGCCTAATACAAAATCAATATATACATTTATAATCCCATTTACTCTCAAATAGCATTTAAAATATGTTCAAAATGTTCTCATAATCTGTGATTAAAATGCGTGCACTAGACTGTATTTACTATGACAGTGAAATAAATTTTCAACAAATTAACTAACATGACACTATTGTGGGTAATGGCTTCCATGCTCCACTTAACTCTACTAGTATACATATGACCTAAAATTAACAGGGTAAGGCAGTCACTGCCAGGCACAAAACATGTTTTTAAATCTTTGCTTGTCTTCTCCTTTGTGGAACAGGAAGACTATCAGTGGAAAAGGAATGATACAGACTAGCAAGAGTTATTTGTAAGTACTTCAACATCACATCAAGTTTCTCATGGTGGATTGTTTATGGACAAGATAAAAATTACATATAAAGAAAAAGACATATCTCACTGTCTTACCTGGGTTTACCACTGTCTAACTGTCCCCATCTCTGTACTTCTTAGGGGAAAAAAAATCTTTCACATAATAAGTGCTAACTCCAATTCTTGCAAATCAAATTGCAGTCAAAGAATTTATTTGCAACTAAAAGATGCAAACACATAGAACACATGGGACTACACAAATTCTCTACTTAATGTGATTGATACCAAAACCCTCATTGGGCACTAATGAGATCTGTGATTACTGCAGAGGCAGCATGTGGCCTTTAATTAGGAGGGAAAAAGTGCTTTTCACTGTTTTGTTATGACATTTTTAGCAGAAAGAATAATGGAGCACTATACATATTGTGCTTACAATTATCCACCAAAATATGTCCTATAAACTTCCACAGAATAAAAAAAATCCTATTTATTTTAGTTTGCTGTCAATGTGTATACTGCTATTTACACACACATACATATACATGTGTACACTCTTCCACTATTTGTTAAAAGATAGTCATTTCATGTGTTATTTTCTATTACTCAAAGAGGAAAAACATGACCATATTTGCTTTAAAAATCATATTTTGCAGATTAGATATTCCAATTTAAATTATTTGGGAAAATCAATATTCAACATACATTCCTGCTAGCTTATTCTCTTGTTATTAAATTTTTATCTATTGCTATTAATTTTCATCTGAATTTTAATATTACAAAAGAAAATGCTCATTTTAACATGTTTTCTCTTCTTTTAGCTAATGAATAGGATATTTAGACTTGGTGATTAAATGGGTTTTTCCCCATTTTACAAAGAAAAAGAAGACTAAGTAAAACAAGTCATAGTACCACTAAGCATGAATATAAATATGTTGAATTTGACAGTGAGATAATCAGAAGTTTCTATTTTATTACATTAGGTATTCCATTGGCACACACAAGTGGATATGGTAGATGGGCATT